>NC_136903.1:35623335-35853335 GCF_949606895.1 Notothenia rossii
CAACCATTCCAGCCTAATATCTACTGGCTGGTCAGGCTGGTTGGAAAACTATCATTTGTTATTTTGTGTCACAGCTGACGTTGTTAAAGTCAGCATAAAAAACATTTCCCTCATTAAGCAGCACTAATTTGAGAACAGTCAGGAAGTAGCGTTACATCAATCATAAATTTAAAACAAATATTTAAAATCTGATTATTTTTTGATTTAATTTAATGTTAGTTATGTTTGATAAATGAGAGCAATTGGGTAAAATCGCAGACTCTCTTTTTATTCAAATATTCAAATGTTTTTGAAATTATTACATTTTGAAAAACTATTTGATTTTAGACCAATTAAGACAAAAACAATAGTACAAGCAAGATTACAGCTGGCAATGCCACTATACAGTTATTCAGATATTAGGGCAAACCGGTTTTAACTTCAATTTTGCTTCTCAAAGGATTTTGGCAGTGGCAACACCTTAGTCTTTATTGCTTGTGTTAAGCTTTTAGCAAATTGCTGAACATTTATGAACAAAGAAAATGTCCAGCGTCTTCAACAGGTCCCTGTTTTTCATCAATTGTATGGAATGAGTTGGACTGATAAGCACACTCCTGACTCAGAGCTGAAGGTGTGGCTCACGGCCACAGGCTGCTTGTGGAGGAGGTCCTGGCTTCCACCGATGCAGATTTATCTTTAGATCAACGCTTTGAGCACTCACTGCCCACATTGTTTCACCGCTGATCTTTTGCTCTGTACAGTGCACATTTCTTTCTGCAAACACACTTTTCCTCACACAAAACTGATGTTAGCTTAGCAGAAAGAGCCAATGTGGAGAGTGTGCTTCCACAAAATGTGTCATTATTGAGCTCAACAGTGGATGTTGGACCAGTGGCAAGCTTTCAGTGGATTTCAAACTGAGTGTGACTCATTATAATGATTGCTGAGCTATGGAAGTCCTTTAATCCTCTAATGACAGCACGCTGCACCTCTACATTTTCACTGCCTTCTGAAGTTCAGTTTGCTATATCCAGTGGTGGAATGTTATTAAGTACATGGAGTTAACTTAATTGAAGTTCACTTTCTTTGGTACTTCAGAATCAGAATAACTTTATTCGTCCCACAGAGGGGAAATGTACATTTGTTACAGCAAGTAAAGAGCCAAAGATAGCTTAGTAATTAAGAAGCATGCAAAAAATGTTAAAGATAAAAGTATAGAAATTACACAATTAGCAAAATACACATCCAGTAGCCTACCAGTAACAGTTTTAAAAATATAGCAGTCAGTTGAAAGTATTAAAGATGGAAGTATAGCTATATAGGTGTCTAAACTTAAGTTCAACCATGTTATGCTTCTATATACGTCTACTCCACAACATTTTATAAGCCAATATTGTCATTTTTACACCTATACAATTATTTGACAGCTTTATCTAATTACAGATTACGATAATTATCAAATACAAAATATAAATCAAAATAAATGAACGTATTGATGTATAATTATATGTAGGCTTGTGATTTTCAGCAGCAGTATATAGACTAACTAAAATGAAATCCACATTTACCAGCTGTGATGAACACATCAATGCATTGATAATAATAATAATCCAGTCATTCAATATATATTAAAATATGGACATGGCTCATTATAGGTATTTAGTACTTTAAGCATATTTGATGCCCATATTTTTCTACTTTTACTTAACTTATGCTTTATATACCTTGAAGTCTGAGAATGTTTTGTTCGCTGTAGCCTTTGATTAGATCAAATTCATGTTGTAATTCATTACTATTCACATTTTTTGTCATACCTGTCTTTTTCTAGTTCAGCTTATTTGTATTTGTATTCTCTTGCCTTTTTAATGTTTATTTTTCTAAATGCTATCAATGTGTTGTGTAAAGCACTTTAAAATGCCTTGTTTCTTTACAAATTCGTTTTTCTTGCCTTTACAAACAGCTCTCAGAGAAAGAGGTGTGTACATTATAAACACTGCAGTTCCTTCTCTCTCCTCATAGTGGCAGCAATGCTTTAATGACCAATCACAGTGGAGCTCTGTGTGGCTGCTGCCACTGAGCAGTCGGTGCTGGGATAAAACTGCAGGGAGGAGATGATGATAATAATGTTGATAATGATAATGGTAACTGATCATAATCATAAAGGTGATAGTTGTATTGCTGTTTTTTGTGTGTGGTGTGTATACAAAAGTGTGGAACAGCAGCGGCAGTTTCGCAGTTGGAACATTACATAGTGTTGTTCAATGTGCATCCACCTGCAGCAGAGTCTCAGCACCAGAAGGGTTTATCCACTAAAAGGTCTATGTCATCATTACTAAACACTTCTCGTACGTGTGTGCCTTTGAAAACCAGTTTAAATATGTTGTAATATCACATTATATCATTGTGATGGCGCTGTTAATCCATATTTTAATCTGGCTGAAGCTGCTATTCTTCTGTTCACACTGCAAATGTGCGGAGGCAGCCTCATTAGTGCCAATGTTAAAGTATTATGCATTTTTCCATTGGAGGCAGATGATAGTCTTTGTCCACTTTGTCAAACATGTTTCCCTGTTCTACATTCCACCACTGCCCATGGGGGCATTTAAGTAGTGCAAGACAAAAGACAATAGGGGATGCTCCCATTTTTCACTGATGCATTTAAATGAATAACAAAAGACAAAACAGAGTTAGTAGGATTCATTTAACTAGGTCAACAGTCCAATGACATGACAAACAAAAACCACACGACATGGAGTACGTATTTCTTTCTTCCACTCTTTGTTAGAGCTAATTTTGTTGCAATGTTATGTTGTGTTGTGCTACCTTTCTCTTTTTCTTTCTTTCTTTCTCTTCTCTTCTATTTTTCATGTGATCCTATGTCCTGTCTTATTATTATTCCCCTGTCTCACTTCTTCACCCTCCTGCAGGGGATATATACAGTCACTGCTTTAAATGGAAACCACTACTCCATTACAAAGACAATATTTGGCATACTCGAGCGAGGCGAGACTTTATGAAGACTTTATTTAGTCCTGTGAGTCACACGCCTCTCAGTGCAAGGTGCGTTGAATCATGACCAGCTCATGTATGCCTGTAATGTTCGGTATGCCGTGGCCTCCAGTCAGGGGAGCTTGTTTTGTGTGTCGGGTGTGACAGGTGGTGACGCTGAAGGACAGGACAGGTTTTTATCTGTCAGGGTGCCTTACTCACTTCTGGTTAGCTTCCATCAATACAGGGTGGATCAGACACACGCACACGCACATACGTACGTACATACGCACGCACGCACGCACGCGCGCATACACACACACACACACACACACACACACACACACACACACACACACACACACACACACACACACACAATGGAGCTGCATACCAGAGTGTCTGCCTGTACGAGATGACTGACAGATTGCTTTATTTGTTGTTTTAGAGGCCAAAAAGGTAAACAAATAAAAATATGGAAGCCTTACAATGCTGTCTCTCAATTCGGATACCTCGCTGATATTAGTACACTTAATACACTTTGCAGTGTGTGACTGCCGACCTTGTAGTGTCTGAAATCACACACGGCTGAAGTGACAAAGCAGCTATTAGCTAGCTATATGAAACGAAAATATATTGTAATATATTGGTCAATATAATACAATATACTGGATCATACATTTCCATATATGGGAAAGTAGTCCTTATATTTTTAAATATATTGCAATATATGCATGGACCATGTATGGCTATATATTGACACATATAAACAAAATATTGCAATGAAAACAAAAACTGCACTATACATTTTTATATGTAATAGTTTTATTGAAACACTCATTTATCTTTCATGAGTTACACAAGTTTACATAAAGTTGAACAGATATTCATAAACAGTTATCTCACTTCGTTTTGTAAAGTTACCCACTTTATATATGAACATATGTTTGATGGTATATATTAAAAAAGTACAAATACTCCATTGAAAATAATACACAGTGCATATGCATATATGCATATATACAGGACTGTCTCAGAAAATTAGAATATTGTGATAAAGTTCTTTATTTTCTGTAATGCAATTAAAAAAACAAAAATGTCATACATTCTGGATTCATTACAAATCAACTGAAATATTGCAAGCCTTTTATTATTTTAATATTGCTGATTATGGCATACAGCTTAAGAAAACTCAAAAATCCTATCTCAAAAAATTAGAATAGTTCCTCAGACCAAGTAAAAAAAAAAGATTTATAACAGCAAAACACAATCAAACATTTGAAAATGTCCATTAATGCACTCAGTACTTGGTTGGGAATCCTTTTGCACGGATTACTGCATCAATGCGGCGTGGCATGGAGGCAATCAGCCTGTGGCATTGCTGAGGTGTTATGGATGCCCAGGATGCTTCAATAGCGGCCTTTAGCTCATTAGCATTGTTGGGTCTGGTGTCTTTCAGCTTCTTCTTCACAATACCCCACATATTCTCTATGGGGTTCAGGTCAGGGGAATTTCCAGGCCAATCGAGGACAGTAATGCCATGGTCAGTACACCAGTTACTGGTGGTTTTGGCACTGTGGGCAGGTGCCAGATCATGCTGGAAAATGAATTCCTCATCTCCATAGAGCTTTTCAGCAGACGGAAGCATGTAGTGCTCTAAAATCTCTTGGTACACAGCTGCATTTACTCTGGGCTTGATGAAACACAGTGGACCAACACCAGCAGCTGACATGGCTCCCCAAACCATCGCTGACTGTGGGAACTTCACACTGGATTTCAAGCAACTTGGATTTTGCTCCTCTCCAGCCTTTCTCCAGACTCTGGCGCCTTGACTTCCAAATGAAATACAAAACTTGCTTTCGTCTGAAAAGAGGACTTTGGACCACTGTGCAACTGTCCAGTGCTTCTTTTCCTTAGCCCAAGTCAGACGCCTCTTCCGTTGTCTTGAGTTCAGAAGTGGCTTGACCATGGGAATACGGCTATTGTAGCCCATTTCCCGGACACGTCTGTGAACGGTGACTTTTGATACCTGGACTCCAGCTTCAGTCCACTGTCTTTGAAGCTCCCCCAAATTCTGGAAGCGACTCTTCTTCACAATGCTGTTAAGGCTGCGGTCATCTCTCTTGGTTGTGCAGCGTTTCCTGCCACATTTCCCCCTTCCAACAGACTTTTTGTGGATGTGCTTTGAAACTGCACTCTGTGAACAGCTTGCTCTTTGAGACATTTCTTTTTGTGTCTTACCCTCCTGATGGAGGGTGTCAATGACGGTCCTCTGGACAGCAGTCAGATCAGCAGTCTTCCCCATACTTGTGATTTAGTTTACTGAACCAAGCTGAGTGTTTTTCAAGGCTCAGGAAACCCTTGCAGGTGTTTCGAGTTAATTAGACGATTCAAGTGATTCGTTGAACACCCTACTAGTATACTTTTTCATGATATTCTAATATTTAGAGATAGGATATTTGAGTTTTCTTAAGCTGTATGCCATAATCAGCAATATTAAAATAATAAAAGGCTTGCAATATTTCAGTTGATTTGTAATGAATCCAGAATGTATGACATTTTTGTTTTTTTAATTGCATTACAGAAAATAAAGAACTTTATCACAATATTCTAATTTTCTGAGACAGTCCTGTATATATATATTTATAAAACGGACAAGTCAAATCAAGCAATCTGATTGGTTCTTAGCCGTGATATACTGAGCGTATACCACGGGTAGAATTGTAAGTTACTTTTCACAACAAGTCAGTATCCCTCCGCGTCTGAGAAAAACAGTATACCGTTGGGCTGAAAAGCAAACTACCTGCAGTTTGCTCTTCATACTGGACCAAGAAAGCAGCGGAGAAGTAACGGGGCAGAAGCTGGGCAGAAGCCCTCCTTTTTGACGCAGCGGTCCAGACATAGACATCAAACGGCAAAACATATTCAGTGTGCAGTTCCTTTGGCATTAGGGCAGGGATATCTAGATACTTTTGAAGGTTTAACATAATGAATTGTGCTACTTTTAAAGCAAGCAACGATGTTTTCAAATCTGTAATCAAAGAGGTCCGCAAAAACGCTATCGACCAATCAGATTGCTTGATTTGACTTGTCAGTTTTATAAATATATTTAAATTTCTTCCGTTACGAAACAAACTTACAAAGCATAAAATGGAAACATTTAAGATTAACTTCGACCTCCGGGGGGGTCTTACTATAGTATGTAGGAGTGGATTGAGCAGTTCCTATCTCCAGAAAAAAAAGCACCTAAACTACGACATGCAGAGCTCCGTGAAGAGCAGGTAGACCAACTGGAAAAGTAGCACCATTCAAAAGCTTTCTGATGCGGGTCTTGAAACAAAGCAGAGAAATTATGACCGTTAGTGGCCACAGGTGCGAAAGCTCTCTCCAGAGCTACTGGAAGCCCAATCTCGGGGACCGGAGAAAGTGGAGCAATATTCTCGCCACGCCAAGCAACAGCCTCGAACAACCTCAACCAATACAAGTGACCACGTAAGCCATGCTACTGATGCTGGACAGTATTTCAGTGGCTGCACAATAAACAGCAACATACACATTCATGTAAATAAACAGCCAAATAATGTATCAACGCTCTCTGTCTAATATGTTCGCTTGCTGTTAGTGTTGTTGCATAGCAACCACCTTGCACTATGTTTTGTGCAGAAGGCAACAGAGGGACTTTTTTATTTTGAACATCATTATTTACTAATAAAAACTATTTAAATTAGAGTGTGTATTTTTCTTTCATATTGCCACACTTGGTAACCGTTTTATAAAAGTTCGCGTCGGGTCGAACCACGCCCCTTAGCTGTGATATAATGAGCATATACCACGGCCTGTCGTGAGCCAGGGGCGCCGGAAGCAGGGGGGCCATTGGCCCCCCCACTTTTATGGATCAATTCAAAAATATACGTGTATTTGTGTAAAAAAATATTTTTCCGGGGTTCGAGTTTTTTGTTTGATTTTAAATAAGCAAAGTCTTGGCTTTCAGAATATGAAACTTTTATTTCCAAAAACAAACGATAAATACAGTTTTGAAGCTTGTAAAGGGAAGAAGACAGGCACCTCGCTCTCACTCGGCTCCCCCTCAGCGCAGCATCAGCAGCAGCTCCCCTCCCCCTCCCTCTCACTGAAATTATTAATGTAAACCGTATAGTAATCTAGATAACACGGCAGGGTCCGTGACAGTTTCATCTGATTTCAAATAAACAAAGTCTTGGCTTTCAGAATATTAAACTTGTTTCGGCAAATCCAGATGATAAATACAACTTTGAAAGCTTGTAACGGCATAATTACAAGAGGAGAACGGAGTAATTTAACGTCACAGGGCATAACAACAGCCGGTGTTTCTCGTCTGTGTGTTTAACACAGACACACTTGCGAGTTTACCCCAGACAAGTAATCCAAACGAAAATATTTTCCCTCCATCGCTACTCTGGTCATTTGCCCCGCTAATAATCAATCAGATCGATGGATTCCAGAGAAGAGGAAACTTTGAACGTCTTTTTCTCAAAATTATGACTCGGTGGCAATCATTATATAATGTGACATTTTGCTTAATATTTGGAGTACAACAACAATCCTGATATCATTAGAAAGCTAGGAATCTCCTCTTTCCAACAGTGTATACAACTCAAAATTTGTCTTTGGGTCAATGCGAGCAGTTCAAATATTGCACTAGGTAAAATAAAGCAGGCAAACATAACAGGAAGAATATGTACATTTTAATCCAATCAAAGAGGACTTTGTCACACCATTCAAATGTATCAAGTAGCCTACATTACAACCAATAAAAAAGCTGAGATTTGTTTATTTGTTACGTTGTTCTGTGTGTGGCAGCCGTTAACCTAGAAAGATAAACTTAGCTCGCAAACATGTCAGAAGAACCAGCGCATAAGAAAATGAAATACAGTCAAACTAAACTTAAATTCAACCACTTCAATGTCACATCCCTGACATCCACCACAACTCCGGAGCCTGGACCTTCAACTATAGAACCAGCGCAGCCAGATAAACCCAAAAGCAGCAGCTCTGCGGCCGCAGAGACTGTCAAAACCGCAGGCCTCGTTGAACCGAAACAGGCTGGTTCCGACTGCGTGGAGGCTTGTTGTCGCGACATCGAGACGGGTAAAGCTGCACAGCTAATTGTTGATAAAAAGGAGACCGCTAGATCGTTTGGACAAAGAGAAAGGTACTTTAATGCAGAATGGTACAAAAACCGAGAGTGGCTAATTCTTTGTAAAACCACTAAACGGGCCTTCTGTGAAATTTGCAGATTTGCTGCTGTCAAACGGCTGGTAACTTTCTCAAAATGTGGAGATGACAGTTTTGTAAATACCGGATGTAATAACTGGAAAAAGTGCCCAAGCCTCCTGGACAGCCACGAAAAGTCCAATTTTCACAGAGAGTGTGTTCAAAAAAAGTGTGCTTTCTTCAGTCAAACACCAGTCAACATCCAGCTTGTCCAACAGGAGCGTATTGAGCAGGAAAAAAGAAGAGATGGGATGATGGAGCAGCTGCGCTGTCTGCAGTTTCTAACCCGACAGGGCCTAGCAATCAGGGGGCATGAGGATAAGGAGAGCAATTTCAAAAGGCTAGTAGAACTCGTAGCTGATAAAAACCCCACTCTGAGAAGCTTCATGCTCACCGGGAAATATGCATCACACGAGACAATCAATGAACTCATAAACCAAATGTATCGGGAATCTCTCACCACTTTATTAACAGAAATTAAAAACAATGCAGAACATTATGCAGTTATTGTGGATGAAACTCGCGATTGCTCCGGGCATGAACAATTGTCTCTGACTGTACGATGGGTATCAGCTGATTATGTTGTCCATGAAGACTTCATAGGAATGTATGACTGTCCTAAGACTGACGCATTATCAATAACGCTTACTATTAAGGAAATGTTACTGAGATGCGGCCAAACATTGGTGACATGAGAGGGCAAACCTACGATGGCGCATCTGTTCCACAGGGACAAATGTCAGGTGTGGCCAAACGTTTGAAAGACATCAATCCCAAAGCAATCTCAATGCATTGCACTAATCACAGCTTAAACCTCATACTCCAGGAAGCTGCTTCAAAGTGCAACATGGTACGTGGTGCCTTCAGTTTAGTTCACGACATACATGAGGTCATCAACAACTCACCAAAACGACTTGCCATCTTTAATACCATTAGGGATGCTGCAGCTGCTGCCTCTCCTACTGTCAGTGGCCTCACACCGCTCTGCCCCACTCGCTGGACAGCCAGAGGCAGTGCAATAAAATCCCTGCTTGCGAATTATGAAGCCGTCTACGACACGTTGGATGAAATAATCCGAATGGGGGGGAACACAGAAGCAAGCAAGAAGGCACCAGGGCTGCAGGCATTGATGACTCAATTTAGTGTGTTCTTCGGATTGAAAGTGTGTCTTACACTGTTTTCTTCTGCGGAAGAGGTGGCTCAGGTGCTCCAGTCCAAAGACCTCTCAGCAGAGACAGTTAAGTCAGCAGTGCAGATGCTCCAGACACACTACACAAACCTGAGGTCCACAGAGGCATTCCACAGCATCTTTGAAGAGGCCCAAAGAACGAACATGAGCGACCTGGTCCAGGCCCGGGCTCTTCCTCCAAGGCGGCGCGCTCCACGCCGTTATGATGATGGGGATGCGTCTCATCAGTGGGAAAATCCAGAGGACTACTTCAGGAGCCAGTTTTTTGAGGTAGTTGACCTGCTCACTTCTGAGCTGACTCGCAGGTTTAACCAACCCACTCTGCAGCTGCTGATGAGTATGGAGCAGGTACTCCTCACAGCAGTAAACAGTCCCCCTGGTTTCGGCAGCATCAACATCCCCCAAAATCTGGTCGACATGTACACAGGTGATATTGACATGGAACGGCTGTCCACCCAGTTGTCACTGTTTCCAGCAGTTTTGCAGGCACACAACAGTAGTTCCGCCGCTGAAAGACCCATCATGCAGGTGACAAAGGTGTCCACAATCACCGACATGCTGGCGGCACAGGGACGAGGCACGCAATCCCTCTTCAGTGAAGTGGATAAACTTCTACGGCTGTATTTGACTGTGCCAATGTCAAATGCAACAGCTGAGCGGAGCTTCTCCAGCCTCCGTCGGTTGAAGACGTTCCTCCGTTCAACAATGTCCGAGCGCCGCTTAAATCACCTTCTCTTCCTCCACATCCACAAAGATTTGACCGACGGCCTGGACCTCAAAAAAGTGCTCCGGAGCTTCTGCTTTGCCAGTGAGCGAAGGGAGGTTTACTTCGGCAAAATCTAGGAAGATTGTGTAGATTTAGCCACGTGGAAATGTTCTTTAGCTTTAGCCTAATGTCGGACATTTGTTTGAAGGGTGCTCCGCCTCCACCCTCACCTGTGATTGGACATTTGAGTCATGTGATTTTGATTACATGACATCACAGCTTGTGTTAGGTGTTATTAACCAATAGTTTCATTGGAAGACCTATTTTATTATACAGTTAATATTACGCCCCAGCCAGGCCAGTTCGAGTGGCTCTTCGTCCTTTTCGTAACTGTATTACAACTATTGTTCATCGGTTGAATAAATAATTTATGTCAATTTCTTGAATTTCTTTAAATAAGTTTCATGAATTGCATTACCTCCTGTAGCCAGAGAGGCGGAGTGATTACCACTCCGCCCTGGCGGAGGCACTGGCGGACTGATTACCACTGTAGATTTAGCATTTCTTTCACATACACACACACACACTTTTTGGCCCCCCCACTTCTGAAATGAATCCGGCGCCGCTGTCGTGAGCTATTGCTTAAATATATATATATATATATGCATATATGCACGCACTGTTCGAAATGGGAGGGAGCCAGGAGGAGCTTGGCTCCCTTAAAAAGGGAGGGAGCTCCCCTGAAGGCCGACTTTGAGATAAATAGGGGGAGCCCAAAAAAAACGTGCATATTTGTGTCACACAGATTAGGAATGTTGAGTTTCTGTAAATAAAAGTTCTTGAAATAAATAATAGTCATTGTTCATTACAGTTTCTTAATATTTGTTTTATATTTGTGAATATGTCTGGGTGTTGTCATCTGTACGTGGCGGGGCTGCATTCTTTACGCTACTTACGTTACTATGGTTACGGCGGCGATGCCGGTGTCGGTACCAGATGTGTTCGGGGTACCATATGTGTTCGGGGGCCGTCTCTTACCAATGACGTCACGCATTGTACGCATTGTGATTGGCTGTATGGTAATTTACCCAGGGGTGCTCGGGGGCAAATCAAATATACAGATCATGACGAACCGAATTGAATTATTCCTATGCTCCTAGCGTGTGAAAATGTTTGTGAAAAACATGTTAAAAAAACATGAAAACGGAGCAATGGCTGTACGCCATTGGCTGTACGGCAACTCAAGAGGATCATCATACACGGTCAAATTCCGAACATTTAAACATAGCCTACACTTCATTCTTTACTTTGTCCGTTATTATATGTAGAAGATGAACTACCTCTCTGAAAGGTCCCAATGTGTTCATTTTGATGGGCTTACTTCTGAGTGGTTAAACATCACTTATGATTTTCTGACTTCTGACTGCTTTGGAAATATAATTACACCACAATAAGGTTTTACTATCACAGTGCACTGAGATTTGTGACAAACTGTAAAGCACTTACGCATCACTGTACACTGTAAACCAAGGCGGTTTTGCCATCACTTACTGTACGGAGGCTCAGTCACTGGTACATTTTCATTTACAAAGCCATGTTGGATAAAGTACCATCTTATATCTGCTCCCTGATCTCTCGGCAAATTGAAAGTACTTATTGCCTGAGATCTCATGCTGTGGTTTTATTAAATGTACCAAGTGCTTGGACTGTCTTAGGGAAGAAAGCTTTTAGATGTGCAGCTCCACTAACTTGGAACAGTCTGCAAAAAGAATGTAAAATTACCAAGCTGGTACCACTACATGTTTTTAAAGCTCGGTTGGATGCTCCACAGTCAGATGCTGTTGGTACCTGTACATGTGGATAGATATGTAAATTGTAATCCCTGTAATTTTTGCTGTATGATATCCTTTTGTTGTTCTGTTGTTTATGTCTTCATGTGGAACCTATTGCTGCAGGTCTCCCTTGAAAAATAGATCATTGATCTCAATGGGATTTTACCTGGATAAATAAAGGTTTTGAATTGAATGTCGAGCATTAACTGCAAGTCACTCAAATGCATAAACTGGAGAATAATTATGTTACAGGTATTACAGAAAACATATCCAAGTGTAACAAACATCCAGTATTAACCTTACTGTTTTTTTACTAACAGTAACCAACTAATAATTTTCATAAAGTGCATATTTATTCCAAACTCACAATATATATATATATATATATATATATATATATATATATATATATATATATATATATATATATGTAATAAAACATAATGCACAATGGTACACAGTATCCAAACTCTTTAGGCACTGGTCAGAGGCATTCATGTAAAGCAGATCACCAGAATCCAATACTGGTAAAAACGTTGCAGAGATCAAATGTTTCCTTTCCTTTCTGAAAGGAGAAACCTAATTTTAAAACAACATTTTCAGTGTGTGACTTGAAAGATAAGTTCTGATCAATAATAAAACCTAGATATGTGTATGTAGTGACCCTTTCAATGTCAGTAGTAATATACATCCCGCTTTCGTCTCATTAGTATGCATACAAAAGTGACAGGTCACACCTCCCCCCATTATGCAAATGAGCTAAGTCCCGCCTCCCCTTTGATCGAGGTGTGAGATCTCAAGTAGGTGTGATATCCCAAGTAGGTGTGAGATCCGTCGATAGGAGGGGGTTGATGTGTATTCACAGGTGTGAAAAGCCCCAACTGTTCCGCCTTATGGTGTATCATAAAAAATGTTTCAATCACATTAGTATGCATAAAAAGTGACAGGTGGGCCCGCCCCCAAGTCTATTAAAACAAAATGCCACTTCCATCACATTAGTATGCATAAAAGTGACAGAAGGGCCCGCCCCAATTATTTGATGTCAGAAGACCGAGGGGGTGGAGTGAGATTAAAAAAAAGAACCCCGTGCAGATAAAAAGCCAGTCATTTCCAATCATCAAGTCATCTTTCCAAAAAGAAAAAATGGCCAAGAGACGCCTCGATATGGGTTTAATCAGCGAGACGCCTGTGACAACTTACCGCCATCCGTTCGGAGCGCCAATCAAGAAACGGATGCAGTATCTGTGCCGGGTTCAAACACCTCCGGTCGAAGATCTTGAAGAGAAATGGCTTCTGGAAAATGAACATGTTTGGGGATACGTATTCAACTATATGGCGAATTAACTGCATTTCTACAATCTGAAGAATGGAGAAACGTATGGACCCCACAGTGTTAAAGCAACGTTGACCTCAACAGATTGGGCTGTGTTAACTCTGGTGTCTTCCAGAGATCTCCACGCAACCATTGTATCGGAAGAAGTAGTGCATCAAGAAAACACTGTGGAACCAGCGGTGTACAAGATATGTGCAACAAAAAGCAAAGAAACGCAAACAAAAAGCGAGATCAAAGAAGAGTTTTCACCGTTACCCCTCAATGTGGAGGAAGAAGAAGGAAATATCCCCCCGCAGCCAGAAGTGAAAAGAGTCCTGACAAGCAGCGTCTGGGAAACTAAAAGCGGACCATCTGGGCGATGGTATTACCGCGCAAGCCGTTTGCTGACGCAGGGGGGAGGGGTTCTCTCTAAAACACAGTGTCCTGCCATCTCTCTCTGTTTCTGCTGATGTGTAAAATATACAAAATAACGTTTTATATACTTACTCTCTTGTTAAAAGGTGATGAAGTTTGTAGCGTAAGCCAGCCATCAGTGTTCTAGTTTTAAGGATCGAAGGATCCAATGTATTTTTAAATGGAGCAGAAATAGAACTAGTCTCCCACTCGCACTTGACTTTTTAAGAAACATATCCAGAAAGTATCCAATACCATTAAATTCAACTTGCAACATTTTAAACAATTTAGACCTTTTTCTTAACTGTCAATGCTGCAAAGTCATACCTCCACTGTATGATTCTATCCCACATTGAATACTGTTTTACAAACTGGTCGTTTGCTTGTGCCACACACCTGAAACCCATAGAACAGCTGTTCAAGAGAGCTATCCAGGTGTTTGACAGAAAGCCACAGTCATACCACCACTGTACCATCCTTGAATATGCTGCTCATGCTCTTTCTGCATATCATGTATTTATTTTTGCTGTATGTATATATATAAATGTCATATTCTTATATGCTGTATGTGACGGGACTATAGATGGAAATTAGCTCAAAGCTAAAATCCGGCTCATTTACACTTGTAAGCATTATATTTGTTTTAAAGTGTTCATCAATGTGCACTACGGTAGCCCTGAAGAAAATTAAACATTAAAATATGTTATCGATGTCCCCATTCCCAGTTTGTTTTGGGAATAATTGCGATGTTTACTATGTTTTGGTAGCTCTTAACAAAACAGAATTTTTGTAAAAGACTGCGACTCTAAAAGGCAAGTTTGTGATTTTAACACTGTTTCGATGAAACAATACATTATACAATATTACGACTTTTTGCCATATTTTTAACAAAATCTCTTTTTTTTTGGTTGTAGGAATTCAAGATATTTTGCATGTCATGCATAAACACGGTGTCATCTTTTCCTTGAAACTGACGTGCTGCCCGTTTTACAAAACAAGTTATTTTTCTGCTTCTTCATCCTCTGAATGTCCCTCTTCCTTCAGCCAGCACAACAAGAATCAAGGTGGATCTGTGAAATGAAAAACCTCTTCCCAAAGCGTGACTTCCCTATTGAGAGCATGCGTCTAGGGCAGTAAGGTCTAAACCAAATGGCCAGATATACTAACATGCAGAACGTGTGGTATGTTTGAAGACTAACCATTTATCCAGTTTAAGCTGTCTTTAAGATGTGACATTGCGCTCTGACTATCCCCCGTAAAATCGTGAAAAACTATTACTTATTCTTAAATTTGACCTCTTGCTGCTTGGTTGAAAATGATAGATGAAAAAATAACTTTAAAAAAAAAAGACTCAAACAGCGAGGGACATTATACTGGTGAAAAAACTCTCAACGATGATGTTCAGTAAATTATCAATCAAAATCGAAGGATCCAATGTATTTTTAAATGGAGCAGAAATAGAACTAGTCTCCCAGTGCAAGTATCTTGAACAGGGAGTGTCATATTGGAACTCGCACTTGACTTTTTAAGAAACATATCCAGAAAGTATCCAATACCATTAAATTCAACTTGCAACATTTTAAACAAATTAGACCTTTTTCTTAACTGTCAATGCTGCAAAGTCATACCTCCACTGTATGATTCTATCCAACATTAAATACTGTTTTAAAAACTGGTCGTTTGCTTGTGCCACACACCTGAAACCCATAGAACAGCTGTTCAAGAGAGCTATCCAGGTGTTTGACAGAAAGCCACAGTCATACCATCCTTGAAAATCACAATTTCTTGAGTTTTTGACATTTTTATGTCTTTTAAAAGTATGTGTTTTTAAAAAAATAATATTTACATGGGCTGGCCCCCCTCCCCTTTGGGGAATTCATCCACAGAAAACACACTGGACGCAGCACTAGGTCAGAAACCAGAGGAGACTGTGAGGTCCACCACAGACGGACCACCTTTGGACAAAATGTCCTCTCCATTAAAGGCAGCTCATTGTGGAATAGCCCCCCAACTGAGATACGGGATTGTCCCACTCTCAATAGTTTTAAAGGTCAACTTAAAGAATGGTTGAGCAACAAACAGACGTGTAATCACTGTTAAATAAATGCACTTTAACACCGGGGTATCTCCTCTTGCACTTTATGTAGCGCTTTTATCTTATCTTGCACTTTATATATCATAGCTGCTACATTGTACTGCCATGTGGTAAATGCTTGTATGCTGCTCATGCTCTTTCTGCATATCATGTATTTTATTTTTGCTGTATATATATATATATATATATATATATATATATAAATGTCATGTTCTTATATGCTGTATGGGACGGAACTACAGATGGAAATGAGCTCAAAGCTAAAATCCGGCTCATTTACACTTGTAAGCATTATTTTTGTTTTAAAGTGTTCATCAATGTGCACTGCGGTAGCCCTGAAGAAAATTAAACATTAAAATATGTTATCGATGTCCACATTCCCAGTTCGTTTTGGGAATAATTGCGATGTTTACTATGTTTTGGTAGCTCTTAACAAAACAGAATTTTTGTAAAAGACTGCGACTCTAAAAGGCAAGTTTGTGATTTTAAAACTGTTTCGATGAAACAATACATTATACAATATTACGACTTTTTGCCATATTTTTAACACAATATACTTGTACCTTTTTTTTTTTTGTGGTTGTAGGGCTTCAAGATATTTTGCATGTCATGCATAAACACGGTGTCATATTTTCCTTGAAACTGACGTGCTGCCCTTTTTACAAAACAAGTTATTTTTCTGCTTCTTCATCCTCTGAATTTTCCTCCCCCGTCCCTCTTCCTTCAGCCAGCACAACAAGAATCAAGGTGGATCTGTGAAATGAAACACCTCTTCCCAAAGCGTGACTTCCCTATTGAGAGCATGCGTCTAGGGCAGTAGGGTCTAAACCAATTGGCCAGATAAACTAACATGCAGAATGTACGGTATGTTTGAAGACAAACCATTTATCCAGTTCAAGCTGTCTTTAAGATGTGACATTGCGCTCTGACTATTTCCCGTAAAATGGTGACAAACTATGACTTATTCTTAAATTTGACCTCTTGCTGCTTGGTTGAAAATGATAGTTGAAAAATAACTTAAAAAAAAAAAAAAGACTCAAACAGCGAGGGACATTATACTGGTAAAAAAAACTCTCAATTATACAGATGACTCCCCCTCCACTCAATGCAATAAGTCCCTCCCTCCACTCAGCAAAGCATCTAAACCTAAGGACCCCACTAAGACGACAGTTTGAAAACTAGCTATGGATCTGAGAAAAACCAAGTCTCCCCCCATGAGTTGCAGCCAGGAACAAACTCCTGGACTACCATCATCATCACCATTCTGGACACCCGAATCTTGCAGTACTACTGCTGCTTATTTTGCTCCTTGGGCCAAGACGTCTCTGTTTATGGACACAGTGAAATCAGTGTTGGTTGATATTGTGGAGGGGGTGATACATCGGTACAGAGAAGAAATATACAACGGATGCCGAGTCAGTCACCCCGGCCAGAGGCAACACGATTGTCTGAATGACATGCCCGATTTTTTCTTCAGAAACAATTACAACGCGTTAATGAAAAGACTCTGGCTCACCGACTTCATTACTGAGATCGACCAGACTCTTATTGATAAAGAAATGTTCACGGATGATTGGAGGATCCAAGGCTCTTCGGAGGCTTTTCTGCACAATCTCAAAAATTGTAGACGCCTCAAGGAGAGACTTGAAAAGATCCATGCCGAGTTGGATGGAGAAGAAGAAGACTAATAACCTGCGGTTGGTTGAAGCCAGGGATTTTTTCTTTTTTCGATACATTGACTTTTTCTTTAAAGTAAAATAAAAATGGGGAACTACTATGCAAAACGCTCGGTATATATTGATCAGAATGTAGTCAATACCCTTTTAATAAGTGTGGTGATGAGGACGATTGAAAACAGAGTGAATAGTGATCCCCGTGTAAACAGAATGGCTCAAGTCTGTAAACTAGAAGACATTTTGGATATCGTTCGTTCTGGCAGTACTATTCCTGGTCATTGGGAAACGATTGTAAACGAAACATTTAAAGTGGTCCTGGAATCTTCATTTTCCGAAACATTCTGTAACATTACCGAAGAAATGAAACAAACATCAAAAGTGTATCATGTGCTCTCATTGTATGCTCTGTTTGTAGATGTAATGCATATTTGTGTCAAAAACAGCATACACATGAATATTTTGACTGAAATGAAAAAACTCCATCATGATATTTCCAGTAATCTGGGGAATTCTAAGCTGGAGACGGTCCTGGGGATGTTACAATTAGTATAACTATTGATTTTGTGTGTGAAAATGTTTAAATGTAAATAGGACATTTTGTTTTTTAAATAAAAAAAAGTGTTTTTTACATTTTAAAAACTGTTGTCTTCATGCAAGGGGAGCGTGTCTGATACATCTGTATTACAGTCCTTCACATGCACTGTTGTCTTCATTATAACAAGGGGAGGGTAACAGTGAAGATGTATGATACATGTGTATTGAAACGTGCGTATTATACCCCCACAGAAACACAGAAACACGGAAACACAGAAACACAGAAAACACAGAAACACAGAAACACAAAAACACAGAAACACAGAAAACACAGAAACACAGAAACACAAAAACACAAAAACACAAAAACACTGAAACACCGACACACCGAGACACAGAACCACAGAAACACAGAAACACAGAAACACAAAAACACAGAGAAACACAGAAACACAAAAACACTGAAACACCGACACACAGAACCACAGAAACACAAAAACACTGAAACACCGACACACAGAAACACCGAAACACAGAGACACAGAACTACAGAAACACAGAAACACAGAACCACAGAGACACAGAAACACAGAAACACAAAAACATGGAAACACAGAAACACAGAAAACACAGAAACACGGAAACACAAAAACACAAAAACACAAAAACACAGAGAAACACAGAAACACAAAAACACAAAAACACTGACACACCGACACACCGAGACACAGAACCACAGAACCACAGAAACACAGAAACACAAAAACACAGAAACACAGAAACACAAAAACACAGACACAAAGAAGACACAGAAACACAGAAACACAAAAAAACAGAAACACCGACACACAGAAACACAGAACCACAGAAACACAGAACCACAGAAACAAAGAAAACACAGAAAACACAGAAACACAGAAACACAAAAAATACAAAAACACTGAAACACCGACACACAGAAACACCGAAAACACTGAAAACACAAAAAACAGGCTTGTGTGCTAGTATGGTTTTTGAATAAACACATCAGTATTTTAAAAAGTCGATGGGAGGCTGATACTATTTGACTTTTTAAAATAATGATGTGTTTACTTTTTTCTCCACACATAGCGTTGTGTGTTCCTTCAAACAACTCAACTTTGGTTTCATCTGTCCACAGAATATTTTGCCAGTAGTGCTGTGGAACATCCAGGTGCTCTTTTGCAAACTTCAAACGTGCAGATCAGAACATATTTTATGACCAACTTATGCAGAAATCCAGGTAATTCCAAAGGGTTCACATACTTTTTCTTGCAACTGTACATACAGCAAAAATAAATACATGATATGCAGAAAGAGCATGAGCAGCATATTCAAGGATGGTACAGTGGTGGTATGACTGTGGCTTTCTGTCAAACACCTGGATAGCTCTCTTGAACAGCTGTTCTATGGGTTTCAGGTGTGTGGCACAAGCAAACGACCAGTTTGTAAAACAGTATTCAATGTGGGATAGAATCATACAGTGGAGGTATGACTTTGCAGCATTGACAGTTAAGAAAAAGGTCTAAATTGTTTAAAATGTTGCAAGTTGAATTTAATGGTATTGGATACTTTCTGGATATGTTTCTTAAAAAGTCAAGTGCGAGTGGGAGACTAGTTCTATTTCTGCTCCATTTAAAAATACATTGGATCCTTCGATCCTTAAAACTAGAACACTGATGGCTGGCTTACGCTACAAACTTCATCACCTTTTAACAAGAGAGTAAGTATATAAAACGTTATTTTGTATATTTTACACATCAGCAGAAACAGAGAGAGATGGCAGGACACTGTGTTTTAGAGAGAACCCCTCCCCCCTGCGTCAGCAAACGGCTTGCGCGGTAATACCATCGCCCAGATGGTCCGCTTTTAGTTTCCCAGACGCTGCTTGTCAGGACTCTTTTCACTTCTGGCTGCGGGGGGATATTTCCTTCTTCTTCCTCCACATTGAGGGGTAACGGTGAAAACTCTTCTTTGATCTCGCTTTTTGTTTGCGTTTCTTTGCTTTTTGTTGCAAATATCTTGTACACCGCTGGTTCCACAGTGTTTTCTTGATGCACTACTTCTTCCGATACAATGGTTGCGTGGAGATCTCTGAGACACCAGAGTTAACACAGCCCAATCTGTTGAGGTCAACGTTGCTTTAACACTGTGGGGTCCATACGTTTCTCCATTCTTCAGATTGTAGAAATGCAGTTAATTCGCCATATAGTTGAATACGTATCCCCAAACATGTTCATTTTCCAGAAGCCATTTCTCTTCAAGATCTTCGACCGGAGGTGTTTGAACCCGGCACAGATACTGCATCCGTTTCTTGATTGGCGCTCCGGACGGATGGCGGTAAGTTGTCACAGGCGTCTCGCTGATTAAACCCATATCGAGGCGTCTCTTGGCCATTTTTTCTTTTTGGAAAGATGACTTGATGATTGAAAATGACTGGCTTTTTATCTGCACAGGGTTCTTTTTTTTTTATCTCACTCCACCCCCTCGGTCTTCTGACATCACATAATTGGGGCGGGCCCCTCTGTCACTTTTATGCATACTAATGTGATGGAAGCGGCATTTTGTTTTAATAGACTTGGGGGCGGGCCCACCTGTCACTTTTTATGCATACTAATGTGATTGAAACATTTTTTATGATACACCATAAGGCGCAACAGTTGGGGCTTTTCACACCTGTGAATACACATCAACCCCCTCCTATCGACGGATCTCACACCTACTTGGGATATCACACCTACTTGAGATCTCACACCTCGATCAAAGGGGAGGCGGGACTTAGCTCATTTGCATAATGGGGGGAGGTGTGACCTGTCACTTCTTTATGCATACTAATGAGACGAAAGCGGGATGAATATTACTCCTAATGTCAATGTCAGTCCCTTGAACAGTACAAATGTTGCGGAGAAAAGAAGTTCACTTTTTGCCATTTGAGAATATCATGAGTTTGGAGTTGTCTGCATTTAATACTAACTTGAGTTGAGATAAATGGGATGGAATAACATCAAAGGCAGACTGGAGGAAATCAAGACTTTGCTCTATAGAAGAGGATGAACAATAAATAACAGTATCATCTGCATAAAAATGGAAAGCAGCATTTGAAAAATTATTAGAGATTATTTACATACAGTATATGGTGAAATTATTGGTCCTAATATGGAACCTTGGCACACACCCTTTCAAATCAAATCAATCAAATCAAGTTTTATTTATATAGCACATTTTTAAACGATTTTTGGTCGAGCCAAAGTGCTGTACAAATAATAAAAATACCCTACAGTAAAGACATTTTACAGCTAGTACAATAGCAGTTTGTTCAGAATATCAGTATGAGAAGAAAACGACACCCTCTGTCCTTAGACTCTCACATTGTACAAGGGAAAACTTCAAAACAAAACCCACAGTTTAAAGGAAAAAATGGGAGAAACCTCGGGGAGAGCAACAGAAGAGGGATCCCTCTCCCAGGACGGACAGACGTGCAATAGATGCCGTGTGTAAATCGAAGAGATAATACATTTTAGAACATAGGTAGACCGAATGTTAGGAAATGCATGCGTCTATAATAATAGCATGAATCCACGAAGATGTCAACAATCCTGTGGGAGCCTTCAGGGAGGCAGCACGACAAGACCCAGGCAGGACCGCAGAGACAGGTTCAGCCACGACCCGAAGTCCACGACTTAATCCAGAACTCAGGATAGAGGATCCAGGATGCGGGACAACAGCAAGAGGATCAGCCTCGACTCAAGATCACATCAAGACACAAAAGAAGAACAATTTGGCCCGGTTAACAGGAACATGAGAATACACAGATACAGACAGACAGAAGGAAGAACAAGCACTCCCTTTGGAGTGATTTCTTTTTAAATATTGAAGTTAAATGCATCAATCTGGTGCACTTTGAGAGCAAAATGAAGAGATATATGGATACCTCTCAACATCCATATGAAATAACTGTAAACAGATTTACTTTGTCTTTATTGATTCGATTGTGGACTTGATTGTGATTGCTGCACATTATCCCTTACTTAATAAATACTTTTTTTGATAATCTATTATATAGAAAAGTATATCATATTGATATATAATATATAATGTATTGATAATATATAATATAATCAAATATAACAATCAAAATGAAATAAGTAGTATTAAGTATTAGGGCTAAGAAAATATTGTACATGTGAAATAGTTGTATGTATTGATTTAAATTGACATGCATACGCTAAGAAAAATAGTCCGTTGTTACTGTTTGAACTAACGTACCAACGGCACTGAACATATTACATATTACCTACCATATTACGTTATATACTTCTTACCTTCGATTTCTCTTGTTCTTCTCCTCATTCGTCTTTGTTTTTCTTCAAGTTTTATTGTATTTGTTCAAGTTTTTATCTTGTTGGTCGAATGCACTTAAGCGTCAGCTAAATGCAATATAATGCAGGGCTCTCAAGTTTTGAACAGAGTTCAGAGTGAGATTTTGGCAGCGGTGTTTGGTACTCCAACTTCTGGCTCCCCCCAAAGTTCCCATGAAGCCCTCTGTACCGCGAATGTCAACGGGGGGGGGGGGGGGGGGGGGTGGGGGGGGGGTGTTTGTTTACAAAATTGCGGCGCAATTTGGTGGGCGGAACCCTGGAAAGAAATCTCTGCGTTACAAATACAAGGTGTGGCGTGTGAGTGAATGGAGTGAAATGTGCGTGTGTCTCACGCCAAATGCGTGAGACTTGAGAGCTCTGATAATGTAATGATCAAAAAACCCCTCTATACTCTAGACAGCGTGGGTAAATTACCGTACAGCCAATCACAATGCGTGACGTCATTGACGTCGTTACGTCGTGACGTCATTGGTAAGAGACGGACCCCGAACACATATGGTACCCTGAACACATCTGGTACCGACACCGGCGCAGTATTTGAAATGTTCATATTGATATTTTTTTAACTCTGGCTTTGTAATAAAAAATATGGCGAAACAAAAACAGCCAAGCCTCGCAGCTTTTGGATTCACAAGCAAAGAAGCGAAGGAGTCTAAAAATGACAACGTGAACGGAACAACTTTTAGTTTAGTTGTAAGCGGCGTTCGGGTCGAGTTTGACAGCTCCACACCGAGGGAGAGGCCTGCCGATGCAGAGCGTGAAGAGGCTTCAACAACGGCCACAGCCGCCGGCGTAGTGACACCGCCTGTAGTTCAGTCAGACAACTCACGTGTTTCTTTAACATGTTTATTAGAAGCATCATATAGTTAAGTTTGGCGACTAGGCTCGGGCCGCTCGGGCCTAATCACTCCATAGATACAGGGCCGTGGGAAGTAGGGGTGCTGAGGGTGCTGCAGCACCCCCTGGTGGAGGACAGGGGATCTGCACTTCCACAAGATTAAATACAAATATAATACAAAAAGAATACCAAAAAAAAAACGAATTTTCAGCCTTGATGTAACAACATTCATAATTAAGTAAAGATAACACCCTTTTCACCCCATGCTTTCACACATTCTGC
This sequence comes from Notothenia rossii, assembly GCF_949606895.1. Taxonomy (NCBI): domain Eukaryota; kingdom Metazoa; phylum Chordata; class Actinopteri; order Perciformes; family Nototheniidae; genus Notothenia; species Notothenia rossii. The sequence continues at coordinate 35,646,831 of NC_136903.1, forward strand.
TTCCACATTGAAAAAGAGCAGCTCAAAATGTTCGTTATGTGGAAACAAAGAGAAGGCTCCGTAACACATTACTCTAAGGATCGAGTTCAGACATATAGGCTGTCTTGAACACTATCATCAGAGTAACGTGATCTAATCAATAAATAAAGATTCAGCCGATAACATGAAAGCACATGGCTACTTAACATACAGAATGACGAAATTGTGCATGCTAAGTAGCCATGTGCTTTCTGGGGCTAAATCTTTATCGGTAAACCGATTTAACCGGTAAAATTTCCTTCAAAATAAGAGTCCCGATCACTATCAAAATAAAAGTGCAAAACGAAAACTTTACCATAGGAACATATTGGCATACAAACATAATCACTTCTCTAAAAGGTAACTCATTTTAAATATAGTTTATTTATATATAATAATAATATTAATATTTGTAATAAGCTTTGTATTTGTATAGCACCTATTACAATAATTGTAGCCAAACTCGCTTCACAGCAGTTCAATAGACAGATTACTATAACATGACAGGATAAAAGCAATGTAGAGGAGCAGCTACATTTCAAAACATATATCCACGAAGGTTAATACATGAAGACTTGTGACTCAGACTTGACTTGGACTCTTCTGAGGTGACTCGGACTTGGACTCTGACTCGAACACAGGTAATGATGACTCGACTCGGACACTCCTTGGGTGACTTGGACTTGGACTCGGACTCGAACACAGGTAGTGATGACTTGGACTGGACTCGGACACTCCTTGGGTGACTCGGACTTGGACTCTGACACGACTATGACTCTCCCTTGGTGACTCGGACTCGAAGAGTGGTGACTCGAGAGTGACTTGGACTCGTGAATTGCTGACTTGACTACAACACTGCTCTGAGGGTTTAGATAGTTCACTTTAGTCTAAATGATCTCAGTGAGTCTCAAAAGTTTTGATCACAATTTATGTAAACAAACATTTCCAAGGCACACCTTTATAATTATTAGGATAAATAAAAACAGGTTTGAAATCATTCCAATGTATACTATAAGGCAGTAAACCAAAAAATATCGTTTAAAACTGGAGAGATTTAAAAATATGCATAAATAAATAAATGTTAACTGGTCAAATAAGATATGAATGAACAACAAAAATAAAATAAGTTACATGTATTTGTTATTGGCTATGGTAGGTTATTGGTTATGTTCACACTTATTTGATTAATAAAATACAAACCGATCTTTTCATATGGGTGTTTTAGAGTTGTATCCCTGAGATCAGTCTCTAGTAATTGGGCGCTCAAAGTGCACCAGATTGAAGCATTTTACTTTAAAATGTTAAAAATATCTTCCCGGGGGGGCAACCCCGGACCCCCCTAGAGGATGTGAAGTCCACCCCCCAATTAAAACATGTTATAATACTAAATACACTTGAAGCCTTTTTATATAAGCTGTCCACCATGTCAATATGTTTATCTTTTTGGAGTGTATTGGTCTTTTGTAAAGGTTTATCATTGCCAGCTAAAATCTTGCCTATAGGGCAGCACATTGGTCAGAACCAGCCCTGGTGTCATCCCCACAGCACCCCCCATTTGAAACATGTTCCCACGGCTATGCATAGATATACATAGCACGATGAGTGATGATCAAATAACTAACCCCCGAGCCTACAGGTGGAAGCTGGAGTGGAAGCTGGGGTGGTGGTGGGGCAGGCAAGCGGCAGCGACGTAGAGGTAGCTGCGGCAATAGCAGCAGCAAGCAAAGCATAGAGAGATATCTGGCAGGTTAAATAGAGCGGCATATTAAGGAGAGTCTGTTTGGTTGGTTGTAGAGTGGCAAGGGGCGTTATGTATGAATGCAGCATAAGTGCTTGAGTTGACTGCCTGAACTAGCTCGCAGGCTTCGCCCCATTAGTAGCAGAGTGTTTTTATAGCAATGGATCGAATCCGCGCTGCTGCACCAGTCAACAGAGCGTGCGTGTGATTATTTAGTAGCAGGATATGCACTGAAAAATAGGGCTCCCCCGAAAGCAAATGTGTAATTCGAACACTGTATGCACGCATATATATATATATTTTTTCCTTCTTGAATATACTATAATATACTTACTTTTTATTTCTATTTGTTTAATATATACAGGACTGTCTCAGAAAATTAGAATATTGTGATAAAGTTCTTTATTTTCTGTAATGCAATTAAAAAAACAAAAATGTCATACATTCTGGATTCATTACAAATCAACTGAAATATTGCAAGCCTTTTATTATTTTAATATTGCTGATTATGGCATACAGCTTAAGAAAACTCAAATATCCTATCTCTAAATATTAGAATATCATGAAAAAGTATACTAGTAGGGTGTTCAACGAATCACTTGAATCGTCTAATTAACTCGAAACACCTGCAAGGGTTTCCTGAGCCTTGAAAAACACTCAGCTTGGTTCAGTAAACTAAATCACAAGTATGGGGAAGACTGCTGATCTGACTGCTGTCCAGAGGACCGTCATTGACACCCTCCATCAGGAGGGTAAGACACAAAAAGAAATTTCTCAAAGAGCAAGCTGTTCACAGAGTGCAGTTTCAAAGCACATCCACAAAAAGTCTGTTGGAAGGGGGAAATGTGGCAGGAAACGCTGCACAACCAAGAGAGATGACCGCAGCCTTAACAGCATTGTGAAGAAGAGTCGCTTCCAGAATTTGGGGGAGCTTCAAAGACAGTGGACTGAAGCTGGAGTCCAGGTATCAAAAGTCACTGTTCACAGACGTGTCCGGGAAATGGGCTACAATAGCCGTATTCCCATGGTCAAGCCACTTCTGAACTCAAGACAACGGAAGAGGCGTCTGACTTGGGCTAAGGAAAAGAAGCACTGGACAGTTGCACAGTGGTCCAAAGTCCTCTTTTCAGACGAAAGCAAGTTTTGTATTTCATTTGGAAGTCAAGGCGCCAGAGTCTGGAGAAAGGCTGGAGAGGAGCAAAATCCAAGTTGCTTGAAATCCAGTGTGAAGTTCCCACAGTCAGCGATGGTTTGGGGAGCCATGTCAGCTGCTGGTGTTGGTCCACTGTGTTTCATCAAGCCCAGAGTAAATGCAGCTGTGTACCAAGAGATTTTAGAGCACTACATGCTTCCGTCTGCTGAAAAGCTCTATGGAGATGAGGAATTCATTTTCCAGCATGATCTGGCACCTGCCCACAGTGCCAAAACCACCAGTAACTGGTGTACTGACCATGGCATTACTGTCCTCGATTGGCCTGCAAATTTCCCTGACCTGAACCCCATAGAGAATATGTGGGGTATTGTGAAGAAGAAGCTGAAAGACACCAGACCCAACAATGCTAATGAGCTAAAGGCCGCTATTGAAGCATCCTGGGCATCCATAACAACCTCAGCAATGCCACAGGCTGATTGCCTCCATGCCACGCCGCATTGATGCAGTAATCCGTGCAAAAGGATTCCCAACCAAGTACTGAGTGCATTAATGGACATTTTCAAATGTTTGATTGTGTTTTGCTGTTATAAATCTTTTTTTTTTACTTGGTCTGAGGAACTATTCTAATTTTTTGAGATAGGATTTTTGAGTTTTCTTAAGCTGTATGCCATAATCAGCAATATTAAAATAATAAAAGGCTTGCAATATTTCAGTTGATTTGTAATGAATCCAGAATGTATGACATTTTTGTTTTTTTAATTGCATTACAGAAAATAAAGAACTTTATCACAATATTCTAATTTTCTGAGACAGTCCTGTATGTTTATTTTCAAATTGGAAATAACCCAGTACTGAGATATTCTTGGAAATTAAATGAGAATCCATAAAACAGCTTGCGTTTGGATTCTGGTTACGGCCGACCGGCTATTTGGAGTGGAATGCAGCCCATCCACGGCAGTAAGCCCAAACAGTAATCGAATGCGCCACTTCCTGCTGACAGTGGCTGACCTCCGTCTTCGCTAAACAAATATTTTGTATAACTCTCTAGTCTAAAACTTGTTAACGTTCTCATTGGACAAATTATGTGCCAGTGATCATCACCAATCAATCTCACAGATTTCGGAGAGGCCCCCCCCTTTCCAGCAATAGATTGATCTGATTGGCAGATTCAAATGTGCATTGCCGCCTCTGTCTGTTGATGACGGCGCTGTCAAAGAGAAAGCATTCATCCGGTGCGAGAGTTACGTCATCTCCGCTCACTCCAATGGACCACTTTTTTACAGCAATAGAGAACCGCAGTGACACGTCGTAAAACCCGGAAGTAAACTTCTTCCGGTTCCTTCTTGAAAAACCAATGCAAATTCTCCATAGGATTTTGGAAAATAGCTCGAAATAAGGTCTGTCACATTTAAGAGAGGGATCACGTTTTGTTCAGCCGGATAATCTCCACATGTCAACCCTACTTTTATAATTTCTGAATCATAAATCTAGTCGCCAAAAGCGAAATGCTAACGTTATGCTATAAACGAACTACAAGCCAGTACAGCAGCAGGGTCGCACGACTTCAACGTCACGCCAACTTAAGGTCGTTTCAACTGACTTGCACTGAAACTGCACTTTGAACACTTTAAATTAAATATATTAACATTTTAAACTGTATTCCCCGGTTATCTAGGCCCTTTTGGTTTTGTTTAATGTATACCACGTTTATCTAGGCCCTTTTTGTTTTGTTTTATGTATACATGTCACACTGTGGGAAACGATATTTCTGGATGTATAACACATGTAGAATTTTTGACAATAAAGCTGAATTTGACTTTCGCATGCTTGCAAATTTTAACAAAGCTTTTCATTTTAGCCACACTGAATTTAACTAGAAGTTAGTTAGTGAGGACTCGAATCTGAATCAGCTGCAGCTTTCTAATAGATTTTTTAGTGAGACCTGTGAAGACACCATTGCAGTAGTCCAGTCTACTGAAGATAAAAGCATGGACACGTTTTTCCAAATCCTGCTGTGACATTAGTCTTTTAATCCTAGATATGTTCTTTAGGTGATAGTAAGCTGATTTAGTAACTGTTTTAATGTGACTGTTGAAACCAATAACTAATTTAACCCGCTCACAAGAGAGCCCACCTCCGAAGATCGTGACTGGCTGAGGGACAGACTCGGGGGCAGGTTTTCAGGAATTTCTTGGCTTCTCTCCCCCGAGCCAGAAGAGGAACACTGCAGCTTGGAAACACTTACTGTTCCTGAAATGATCAAATATGTTGGGCATCAGGGACCTGAGGCAATTGTGGCAAGCATGGCATTGTCTGAGGAGCAACAGAGGGCAATTCAGGTGGCTACCACTGGTCAGCGAACCAACCCAAACTGGCATTTGTTCAGGAAAGGAAGGTTGACTGCCAGCAACTTTGGAGCTGTCCTGAGGTCAAAGCGTGTGACTGCTTCCTTTATTGCCAGGGTGCTAGGGCAACAACAGGCCCTTGATGGTGTTTTGTCTGTACAGTGGGGGACTATGAATGAATGTGAGGGCGTCAGGGCATTCACCACTGCGAACCAGATGCAGGTCCATGAGTCAGATTTGTGGCTCTTCCTATCAGGATTGTTGGGGGCATCTCCAGATGGTCTGGTAGGGTCTTCCGCTGTGCTGGAGGTAAAGTGTCCCAACGGAGCCAGGGAAATGACAATTAGTGAAGCATTGCAAATCAAGGGCTTCTGTGTCAGTAAGGAAGGAGAAACATTCAGCCTGTGTGAGGAACATCCTTACTGGCACCAAGTGCAAGGTCAGCTTCACCTCACTGCAAGAAAGAAGAAGAAATAAAAAAATTGTGAATTTTTTTTAATTTACATTTACCGGTACTCGCCTTTGCAATGTTGTGGTTTTTAGAGTGTTACGTTTCCTGTCAGCTCGTCTGTTGGGAAGATATAAAATATTAGTTTCATGGAAGTCACACCGTCACATATAAGAGCATTAAGACATACAGTACATAGGCTAAAACAAAACATCTAAAGATATAACCTTGCACTTCGATAAGTCTCGGGAACATTTTCACTATTTTGACATTTTTATAGATGAAAATTGAACTAAAGAACTAAATGGTAGATTAATCCATATTGAAAATAGGTGTCAGCTGCTACACTAATTATAATAGTTATATTTCTTAATGAATTAAGATAAGATATTACTGTATTGATCCCAATTTGGGAAATATTTGTGTTGCAGCAGCATAACAAGAAAAACAAAATATAAGTTATTATATATACAAAAGTATGTGAGGGATGGAATATTAAATTGAATATAAATGTAAAATGTACATGTGATTTTACGTCCAAGAGAAGCTATGGAGCCGAGAGTTCTCTGCCAGCCAGAGGTGATTTGTTATTAGTTCAATATGTCAAACTGATTTCCCTGACAACAATCTTTAGTTACATGGTGAAACGTTATGCTGCTTGTACTAATAAGACTTATCATATAAGCCACGCAGGTTTTAATAGGATGTATTCATTATTTTTACTTATGTTGCGGTCTTTTCAGCAGCGCCATCTCTAAAACGGCGATACAGTCACTACCCATCATTTACATTTCACCGTGACATGGACAAAAATGTAACGTCAGCTTACCTCATGACACGAATCCAGACTCCCCTTTGGAAAACATCGGCCGGGAAACGATAGAACAAGCACCTTTCATGCGAAGACCTGTGGCTGCAACCCGGAGCAAAGCAACAAACCATTGCGTAGCTAACTAGTAGCGCTAGCTTTAGCTAACGTTAGCTAATGAAACGAACTGCCGAGTAAAACTGGAAAACACTGGTAATTAATTATTCTATAATTTGTAAAACTAAGGTGTTAAAAACGACAATTTCAAAAATGCAGATTCTAATGGTCAGATATAGATATACAGATACTAAAGATATGCAGGTACTTGCTTTCAAGAAGAACACAGGGGAAAACAAACTTAGCGGGAGTGTTTACGTGTTCGGCGTAATGACGTAAAACGGCCTCGACAATTTCTGTAGTCCTATTCAGCCACTCGGTAACAACCATCGTTTTTCAGACACGTAAACTCTTCAAAAATTCCCAGTGGGGTCACTGCTGATGTATTTAATGTCGTAGAACAAAACGTGATTTATCTCTTAAATGTGTGTCAACCACAGACCTTATTTCGAGCTATTTTCCAAAACCCTATGGAAAAAATGCATTGCTTTTTGAGGAAGGAACCGGAAGTGCTAAAAATGCTAACTTACTTCCGGGTTTTACGACGCGTCACTGCGGTTCTCTATTGCGGATCTTGGAGCCTCTCAATCGTTCCCCGGAAGTTAGCGCCAAGGCTAGCAGAGCTGTGGAGTTGCAGCATAATAGACTGTTCATGACGGACTTTTAAAGGTAAGAAGATGTTTAAAGATTTATATTGCGGATATCATCAATACATCTGATTCAAATTAACATGTGTATTAAAGGATGTCAGTGGATTATCCCTAAATTAGTAGATTTAGGGAACGTTTACAGATAACAGATTTTATACCATACCATATACCATACACTATACCAGGGGTCTCCAACCTTTTTTAGGATGAGAGCTACTTTCAAAAAATAAAACAAGTCGTGAGCTACTTTTACTCCTCTTTTTTTGTTTTTTGCAGTGTATATATTTAGCACATTTTAACATTATTATATGCTTACCTTTAACCTTTGTGTGCTGTTTGGGTCTGTGGGACCCGTTTTCAGTGTTTACTAAAAGAAAATGTATGCAATTGAATTATTTTAACCTGCTTTATTTGGGGGCATGCACCCCTGGGAAGATTTTTGTTTTTTAAAGTTGAAGTTAAATGCATCAATCTTTGAGCACAACATGAATTTATGGATACAGCTCTCAAAGCTCATATGAAAGGGAGCTGTATACTTTTCAATAATCCAAACATCTTTAGAACACACAGGGAGGCGTGTGGCGCAGTGGAGTAGTGCGTTGGTGTTCGGATCAGGGGAGCACAGGTTAAAACCCCGCTGCAGTCAGCATGTGGTTGTGTCCCCGGGCCAGACACTTCACCCCAAATTGCTCCTGTAAATGGTAAATGGACTGTACTTATATAGCGCTTTATCCAGTCTTTAAGACCCCTCAAAGCGCTTTACATACTACATGTCATTCACCCATTCACACCCATTCATACAGAGCAGTGTACCTTACTCTATAGGACCTAACATTCATACACATTCATACACATTCACACACCGTTGGCCATGCCATCGGGAGCAACTCAGGGTTAAGTATCTTGCCCAAGGATACATCGACATGTTGACTGCATGGGCTGGGATCGATCCCACAACCTTCTGGTTGAAAGACGACCGCACTCCCTCGCAGCCACAGTCGCCCTGTGGGGATTGTCCACAGTATTGAGTATGTAAGTCGCTTTGGATAAAAACATCTAACAAGTAACATGTAAAGAATATGATCACAACCAATAACAAATCATTTAAACTTGTTTATTTTTATCTTATGTAAGTTAGCATTCTTTATTTCTTTATGCATATTTTACTAATCACATAATTTTAAACTTTTTTTTTTTACTGTCTTATAGTACACATTGGAATGATTTCTTACTTTATTTTGTACATCTATATTAAATAGATAAATGTGTGCTCTCTCTAGCTCTCTCTCTCCCTCTGTCTCGCTCACTCACAGAGGCTGTGTGCCCCTTTGGGCGATGACGGCTTGCGGTAAAAAAAAGAATAAACATATTTGTAAAGTGGGGGGACACAAACGGGATTTTGAAGAGTGGGGGGGACATGTCCCCCCTGTCCCCAGTGGAAATTACGCCATGCGTGTGTGTGCGTCAAGTGCAATAAATATATATGCAAGTTGCAACACACACAGAGTAAAACTCTGCCCCTCATGTGCTGTATAGGCTGGCATGACTAGGCTGTGTTCAATGGGGCTGATGTGTTGTGTAGATTCTGCCAGAAGGAAAATCACGGTTAAACTCCTTATGAAGCGGTGAGCTGCCGCTCCACATTGCTTTTCTTCCCGACTGCAACGCTGGGCCCGCAAATCAAGCAAGAACGTGATTGGTCGATATTCATTGTGGGGGTGGGGGTGGGGGGAGGAGGGGTGTTAGATAGATATAAAGTTGTAGTAAGTAGATGGAACTCGCTATGATTGAGGTTTCGTTTATGCATAGGGTAGATTCTTTTAATTACATTTCTTTTTTTGTTGTGTGTATTTTTTATATGTTGGATTTGCTTGGCGAGCTACTTATTGAGAGCTTGCGAGCTACCGGTAGCTCGCGATCGACGTGTTGGAGACCCCTGCACTATACCATAGTGGTTGAATACACAGTATTAGGAAACACTTTATACTTACTGGACATGTTATACTCATTACATACTCTATATAAAATATGACCAAGAATGCGAGACAACTTTATAGAAATTCATATCACATCTGTTACTGATGCCATTTGTCATACTTTGTTAAATTCACAAATAATAAAGTTCCATAGCTAGTGTTGGGAACAAAGACCACACCCTATCTCCCCAAGGCAATTTCCCATCCAATAGGTGTGCTATATAGGTGTGTATAACCCTTTCTCCTGTCTGTTACTCCCTCTTTCAGCACGAGAACCAGAGGGGGATTCAATGGAGCCTGAATACCTGCACTGAGACCCTCACCCTGCACCCTGAGTCTCAACTCTCAGTGTTTTTCAAGCCTTTCCCTGTTTTTTTGTATTAAACAAAACATTAAGCTTTCCCAATGGTGTGGTTTTCGTTTTGTGAAAAAGTGCAAATGCAGTGTTTGTATATACTGTAATAACCTCACATATTTTGTTGCTGTTGGTCGTGAAATTGCTCCTGCTGACTTGAGCCAGCCATTTTTTCCTCCGCTCTGTGTCAGTGGGGAAGCCGTACATTCGTACTCCTTTCTCGGAGCGATTTGAGCATCCCCAGGCAGCACAGCAAACCATGGTGGCGACTAGGAGGCAGCACAGCAAACCAGGACAACACGGAGGAAAAGGCACAGACAAACTGCATGATATGCTATTCAATGTTTATTGAATTCCATGTATTTGCAATGGATGTTCCTAAAACAACACATTTAACATCATCATCATCATGCTGCTGCTGCTGCTGCTGCTGCTGCTGCTAGTCCTTTGATAGTCACCTGTCGGTCTCCTGTCCTTTCTGAAAGCCATAAAGATGACATTAGTCATTTAGATAACTTGTGTCCTCAATTACCATGGGATTACTGAAACTACCATGAATTTAAGAAAATGGTAGAAATGAATCTAATCTGAATTTTGAAGCATTCCTTTAGATCCCCTCCCTCTAAATATATCAATAAACTTTAGAAAGTGATGCTTTGTTAAAGTGTGGCTCCTGACTATCATACAGGTTTAAGAAGATAATATTGCTTTTAAAGAATTCAAAGCTATAAATAAACAGCAACAGGCTCTTTAACCAAGGCACTGTTAGCCTAACATGTAAACTAGTTGTTCACACTAATCCTAATATTATCACTTAATATTAGCAAATTCTATTTTATTTTTTAAAACATATTGATGTAAATAGATACACATATCGATTTTTTGTATAAATATTGCAAATATTTGTATTACCTTTATTCACTAATAATTACCAACAATCGTAGTTCTATCTCCTGTTATCAATGCATTCACATTGCCCGCCATGAACTTCCGGGGAACGATCCTCGTCTACATGAACCACGTGACGATAACCGTTTTTGGACTTCCGCTGTCGTAACTGTGCTTCGAAACGGAAAATTAAAAAGAAACGAGAGGAAAATACAGCACGAGTCAGGTATGTGTGTAAGCATTTAAAACTATTTTAAATTGAAATAATTCTGCATGTACACTACAAGCAGTCTAGTTGCTTAATCCGTATGTCCCGTCTCTCGGCACTACAACAGCTACATTAGCTAACGTTAGTTAAATTAGCTATGTTAGTTCCCTTGTGTATAAGTGTATAACCGGTCCGCAGCTTTGTGAACATTCAATTTCGAAGATGTTTGATGTTACAGTCAACTGAAGTCGACCCAAAACAGCAAAAAATAGCGGACCTTTAGATCGCTAACATTTAGCATAAATCAATGGAGTTTAACATAGCGGAAATTAGCATCGCGGCTAACGGACATTTTCTGACTGGTGAAGATGATGAGCTGGTTAAGTAATGTAACCACAGTTCAGTGCATGACATTAAGGATTTTGGCAGCTAATTTACAGATGGCCCTGAGCCCAATAGAGATTGCCCTGAAAAATGCGCGCGGACGAAATGACGCACCAAGGGTTTGGGGGGCCTCCCCCTAGAACATTTAGATTTTTGCAGGTCTTAGATGCTGTCTGGTGCATTCTCTAGACTGAATTATAAGATGAACCACCACAATATTATATTGTTTCAAATTGAAATAATGTAAGAATTATTTGTAAATTAAATTTAAATAAATAAACATAAATACAAAATTTAAACCATTTATTTTTGCCAGACTTATTAATGAATATCATTCTTAATGTGATACCAAGTCCATCTGAGACCTGTGTATACCTTCAGACAGCCTAAAAGTGAAGCACGTATTGTTTACTCACAGTTTGAAAGTAGCGTGGAGAAGTCTTCAGCTGTGGAGCTGTGATCCGCCCAGGATAAACGGTGATACGACTTCTGTGGCTTGTTCTTGTTGTCAGTCTTATATTTGTATCATGTATCGTTATTAGGGACGGGACTCGATTAAAAAAATTAATCTAATTAATTACAGGCTTTGTAATTAATTAATCGCAATTAATCGCATTTTTAATCACATATAAATATTTGACCTGAGAACAGTGAGAAGCAATTTTTTTCACATGGATTTTAGTATACCATTGAATAATGACTGAATACATAAGCTTAACCAACAAAACCTTGTTTATTTTTTCAAGATGGTACTCAACCAAGACCTACAGAAAAGTGCAATTTTTGCCATAAAGTGTAGCAATAGCATATTTAGGAATATAGCACATTTCAGAGACTCAGGTAGCCTATAGGTAGGTAGACCTTCTGTAAACTATAACACTTTGTTTTTTAAGTAAAACACAATACTTTCAAGTACATTCAGAACATTGGAAACCCTGACTATTAGAAAGCATCTCTCTGTTGCTTCAGAGGCCATAACAGACTTTGTTGATTTACCAACAGTTGATTTAAAAAATCGAATCAATTTCAGTCCAACTCTCTCAATAACCTTGGCCAAAACAATAAACAGTTCAACATAAAGTGCCAGTTGCACCAACAACATAATAAATAGTTCAACATAAAGTGTACCATTTAAAATAAAATAAAAAAGTGCCAGTGATTGACCTCAATCCCTCCTATTCTTCCAATATCCTGATGAAAAATAAAATCTCTCTGTTGCATAGGCCACTGTTTGATCAACGCGAATTGGGTGTGGGTCCTTGTACTCCGAGTCGGGCTAACGTCCACGCTAGCTGCTATAGGTTTTGCATTGAGGGGATACTTGAGGCTTGATGTGCTGCGGTGATATGCAAATTCGTTTTTGCATAATTTGCAAACAACCGTTCTCTTATCGACGCTTCCATCCGTCCGTTTTTTTAAACAAAATGTCCCATCCACGGGGCCAACCAAAGCGGTCTCATCAGCTTCTTCGTTCAAGTTTGACTATTGTTCACTGTGGTTTGTTGTTGTCTGAAGTCATGAATGTTAGTTGGTGCTCCAGTATAATCGGTACCCCTGAAACTCATCCAGTGAGAAACGTTCCGCTGTGCAAAAATAAGTGCGATTTAAAATGCGTTAATTTTTGTGTAATTAATTAATCTTAATTAACGCGTTAAAGTCCCGGCCCTAATCGTTATTAATATGATATCGAGTTGATTTGAGACCCGTTTATACTTTCATACAGTGTGTTAGTGAAACATACAGTCTGTATGAGTTGTTTACACCCATCTCCAACGCAGGAGAGCTGTGGTAAACTGTGATCCGCTCAGATTAAACTGTGATACGACTTCTGTGGATATCAACCAGCGATCAGGTTTAATATTAAAGACTACACACATGTATCCCTTATCAAAACAGTATTCTGCACTTTGCCACACTTATCCGGATAAGATGTGACTGTTTACTTGGTTAAATTTCGATACAGCAACACCGAATTACGAGGGTACTCACATAGGCTACGTTGAGAACTAGAAACACATATATTCATACTTTTTCACACTGTTGTTAACATGTTTTCGTTTCTAATTTAACGTGTATGCGTTTATCCATGTGGTCTTTGTTCTCATGTGTTTTATCTATTTCTGTGTAACTTGGTAATATTTATATTAATTCCTTGTTATTGTTGTATTTCCACGACAGGTGATGATTATAGCTATTACATAACGAAACACATGGCCTGATTTGCATATGTGAACTTAAATTGTGCACTAAAATACATAATACGTAAAATGACCACTTATCACAACATAATGTAGGCTCGCAGGCTGATAAACTAGGATATCTGATCTCTTAATGATGCTCAGTCAGTATATACTATTTCAAAGCAAATGCCTACTATAATATTTATATTATATGGCTTAAAGTGTACATACATTCGCTCACATTATAAAAGATGATCGTGTTGAATTGTTCTGACTCTTTTAAAAATGTTAATGTGAGAAAATAACCTGGGATGATAAAATACATCGTATTGATCCGTGGCTCACTCATAATGCGCATGGCGCTAGGGAATTTTTGCTATTGGGACTCGGGTTTGAGTCCAGCATGAACGTTTTTGTTATTTTCATCAGATGGGCACTGAATAATATTTTTTAAATAGAGCTCATAATATTGTTTGCCGAGAACAAAATTAACGATCAAGCAGCATTTTAAATTCTAAATATCCCTGCAAATGTAGCAATGACATTTCTGCTTCTATCTTTGCAAAACGAGTAAACAGTCAAATTTCATCTGGATAAGTGTGGCAAAGTGCAAAATACCGTTTTGATAAGGGATACATGTGTGTAGTCTTTAATATTAAACATGATCACTGGTTGATAACCACAGAATTCGTATCACAGTTTAATCTGAGCGGATCACTGTTTACCACAGCTCTCCACGCTGCGTTGGAGATGGGTGTAAACAACTCATACAGACTGTATGTTTCACTAACAGACTGTATGAAAGTATAAACGGGTCTCAAATCAACTCGACATAATATTAATAACGATACATGATACAAATATAAGACTGACAACAAGAACAAGCCACAGAAGTCGTATCACAAGTTATCCTGGGCGGATCACAGCTGAAGACGCTGCTTTCAAACTGAGTAAACAACGTGTGCTTCACTTGTTGGCTGTCTGAAGGTATACACAGGTCTCAGATGGACTTGGTATCACATTAAGAATGATATTCAGTTATAACTTTTGCAAAAATAAATGTTTAAATGATTTATTCAAGCTTGCAATGTTTTGAAAACACATCCCCAGTCACCTCATGTGTCTTTTTGTAGTCCTCGCTGTACGCGTCCGCATATCGGCATCGCAACCACAACCTCACACACTGGTACTGAATGTGCATCAAAGTGTTCCTATGGAGCCAAATATACCAAAAGATTGATGTAAACGACAGAAGAAGCGATCTAAATGTGTATTTCCTGGTTATTTGACAAAGGCCACGCCCCTGATACATCTGCCTATACCGTTATAGAATATCACCAGTTGTTCGGCCCACATCTTATTCGGTAACACCGAAAATGCGCTTCTTTCCTGAAAACAATCTCCCTGGATAACGATCCAGTTTCACCTGGTTGGGTTTATTAACCCCAAGATCATTTGGGGCTGTTTTTCTTTGAGCGGTTGCTGGCCCAATAGTACCTGTTGATTTGCTGCAAGGTAGCGTCTGTAGTGGAGGTACCGGCACGGAGGAGGAGGAGGATGCTGGGGGGTGTGGTACAAGGTGTGTGGCAACGCAGGAGGTGATGGTAGGGGCACAAGGAGCTGTGCCTCGGAGGACAGCGTTGGTGGCGACCGCCTTGATGAGTCAAGGCTTGGGCTCGCTAACTCAGCCCCGGGGTTTGCCGAGGTCAAGCTTGTGACATTAAGGCGTGCTGCTGCAACGGCAGGTGCAGGGTCGCCAGCAGCACCATCGGCTGCAGTTCTTTCATCGCTATTTCTTTTTAATAAATCCTTAGACCTTTTAAGCAAATTTCTGATGTCCATTTTGTAATTCAAACAGAAATGGGAGTCTACAGAATGCACAATAAACAATAAACAAATCCAGACTAGGCGGCAGATTGTGACGCTGTGATTGGTCTAAATGTGGACGGATCACAAATCACAACAGACACATGAATTTATTTGACGTAGCCTGCGATTTTTTTTTTGTTACTATCTGACATCACATACATCGAAGCATAAAAGTTCACAGTGTATTTATAATAAATAAAAAATAAAAAAATATATCTTTTTAATTTTTATGAATAATTAAAATCGTGTTTATTGGGGGAAGGCAGGAATGTCAAATGGGAGGGCCTCAGTGGCATTCAAGTTAGTTCACATTTTAGTTGTTATTGCTAGAGATGTCCCGATCCGTGATCGGCTCCGATCCCCGATCACGTGATTTTCAAAAGATCGGAATCGGGAGGGAAAAAATCGGGGATCGGGATCTTTTTTTCTTTTTTTTAAAAATACTTTTTTTAAAATTTTGTATTCAATGTTACAAAACAAAAATGACCATGTTCAAGTCTTAAAGTCATCCTGAGGCCTTAGTTTTGGTTTCAAATTACACAACATCATGTATGTGTTGCTTCTTTGGGGCTTGTTTTCATAGACCTGGTTGCTTATTCCTCTCAAATCTGGCAACAGAGTGGGCAGGGTGCAGTGTCTAATTGTAGCAGTAAGCTAACGAGTACTGATAAGCTTTATTTTGTTTTGATCCAATGCTGCAAAACTGAACTGATCCAATGCTGCTGTGAAAAAAAGAAGCTATATCCATGTTGGATAGAATATCAAATTTAAATAAAAAAATAACCTTAAGGGACAACTTGAATGCTTTTTTTCCTATTAATGCATTGCATAAAGATCGGATCGGGAAAAATCGGTATCGGCAAATTGTCAAAATCAAATGATCGGAATCGGATCAGGAGCAAAAAAAGGTGATCGGGACATCCCTAGTTATTGCCCCTGCTGACAATTGTGTGGATAATATATAAGGCCCAGTTCTCCCTTCCCACCACCCCAGGCTCATTGTGCTGGGTAAAACTCTCATTCAATAAAAGTATTCTTTTAAAGGTGGAGTAGGTAATTTTGGAGAAACCAGCTCGAGTGCGCTAGAATTTGAAAATACACAGCCGGAAAAAATCTGCCACTTCCTTACAGAGCCTCTCCTCCAACACACACGAATGTGCACATGACCAATGAGGGCACGAGATAAGTTTGTGCACAGATGGAAGGCTGACAGGCGAGAGGGGTCTGCCTGCAGGCCTGCACTCTCAGGACAGTTCCGGTGTAGGCTGCACTCTCAGGACACCTGCACTGTCAGTACAGGAAGTGACGATTCTGACGGACACGTTTTGTGTCTGAAAGACTCGTTTGATGGAAGTTTTCAAATCACAATGGAGACTCATCACGGAAGTGATGAGTCCGCCCACCGTGCACTTTGGGTCAGGCTTGGTCAAGCCCTTTTGACCCCCCCAGCCTGGTTCTCGAAAAAGTTGACTTAGCCATTTTTCGCTCAAATGACACCATGGAGGAATGTAACGGGAGTTGACAGGGGACTCTGCCCCCCTCACAAGTTCCTATTTTCAGACACTTTTTTTCACTTTTCCCCGGTTTTATTTATTTTTTGGCTATTTCACCCGGTTTCTACCGGGGACACTGCCCGGTCTCGGGTATCCCCCCACGGCCTGTGTCCAGCCCCCCCCCCCCACTCATCCATATATTAACGGATTTTGACCATTTTTGTTGCATTTTTCTCCTCTCCTCTCACTGATTGAATGGCAAACGCGACCCACCATCGGAGGGCCTCCGCGCCGGCCCGGCCTAGCGCCGGTGCTCTGGCGGTCGGTTCCTCCGAACTGCGGGTTCGACTCTGATGGCTATATATATATATATATATATATATATATACAGGGGTGCACATAACTGGTACGCAGGTACGCATGCGCGGCCTAAATGTGGAATGCGTAACGTCCCGTGAGTCATTGCGCGCCTTTGCGTACCAGGTCAAATCAAAACATATTTGGTGTACACGTGTTTCATGTAAAAATTCAATGGAGTAGACATGTCGAAAAAACAAAAAACACTGAGCAACTACTTTGGCGTTTCGCCACCTGCAAAGAAACAACAAACCGAGCCAGAGCCGAAGAAACGATTATTTTCTGTTAAGTGGCTCCAAGACGTGCCGTGGCTGGATGCCGATGATGATCGCACGGAAATGTGGTGCAAAATATGCCGCTCGCATCCACATGTAGCGGACAAAACGGGTACGTTTTATACAGGCTCGAAAAATTTCAACCACCCTTTGTTTGAAAAACATGAAAAGAGCAAGGAGCATGTTAATGTGGCACAAGTTATTGCTAATAAACAAGCTACTACAGAAGAACTATCCAACCACCCACTTGCTAGATGGCAAGGCAAGCTGAATGAAGAGCAACGGCAAGCCCTGTGTAATATTTTTCTCCTCGCCTTTCATAAAGCTAAACATGCACGTCCTATGTCTTCCTATGCTGAGGATATTCCTTTACTGAAGCGGCTCGGAGTAAATATCGGAGGCGCATATCACTCACGTGAAGGGGGGGACACGAATAATGCAGACCATTGCGCAAACTATCAGTGGGGAGTTGAGACTAAAGTTGAAGTCTGCTGAATTTTGGGGGCTACTTTTTGATGGATCTGAGGACATCACAAAAACCGAGCAGGAGATCGTTTACATCGTGTCCGTGTCCAGCAACGGAGAGTTTACTTCGGACTTTCTTGGACTAATTGAACTGGGTGCTGACCGAACCGCGCAGGCCATAACAGACGGACTGGTGAAGCTTTTCCAGGAGGCAGGCTTGGATGACTGGAAGAAAAAGTTGGTCGCTGTGTGCACAGACGGAGCTGCTGTTAACGTTGGTGTGTACAACGGAGTTGTGCCAAAACTACGCCGACTGGCTGCGGTGGGAGACTCGCTTGTAAACATCCTGTGCACCGCGCACACACTGGAGAACTGCGCCAAATCAGCTGATCGTAACGTTCCTTACTGTGAGACTTTTAATCGATCTGTGGTCAAGCTGCTCCAGTTTTATTTACAGAAAGGTGGAGCAAAACACACTGCTGTGCTAAAGAGATTGTGTCATGAAAATGGGATCCCCTTTGTGAAACTGGGTAAGTTTCACAATATCAGATGGTCTGCATGGAGGCATGAAACACTGTTAAAAATATCAAGACTATTGCCAGCCATTAAAATGCAACTGGCTACAAGTGATAACAATGACTTAAAGCATATATGCTCTGAGCGTTTTCACTGTTTTCTGGCCAACATGCTTGACATTGGCAACATTTTGAAGATCACATCCATTAGGTTTCAGAAGGAAAAACTGACCATTGGGGAATGTAAGGATGAACTCATGGTGGCCATTGGACAGTTCACACTTCTGCTTGATGCTGAAGGCCACTACAGGAGGACCCACACTGTATCTAATGATGATGCTGACAGGGACAAGACAAACGTACTCAGGGGGTTAATTGAAGAGTTTGAAATCAGATATGACTCCCTCAAGTCATCTGATCACTTCTTAGTGTTTGATCCTTCAACTTGGCCTCAGGAAATGCAAGGAATTCACAGTTTTGGCAACACAACAGTTTGCAACATTCTTCAGAAATATGAGGCCACCTTGCAACTTGACAGAGACACTATACTGAGAGAATGGATGCGTTTAAAGCAAGCAGGAAAACGCTTGGCTGCCACCTCTGTGTATGACTTGCTCCAAATAATAAATTGTAATCCAGATGCTTACTCCAGCATCAACACATTAGTTAAACTGTCTCTTACACTGCCTTTGAGCAGTGCAGCTTGTGAGAGGGGATTCTCACATCTGAACATAATAAAAACCAAGTACAGATCTCGTCTGTCACATGCTCGTCTGTCAGCCCTGATGCACATTCACCTGTCAAAGAAGACCACAGAGACATTTGACCCAAAGCCAGCTGTTGACCTGTGGATGGAGACAGCAAGTCGAAGGTTTAAACAGGGACAGGGAGGTGCATCTGCAGCATCATCCTCTACCATGCAAGAAGTGGAAATAGAGGACAGTGAGGAAGACACTGAGGAGGACAGTGAGGAGGAATAGACTTATTGAAACCACGGTTCCTGTGGGGTGAGTACCAAACCCTGTCTCCTGGTACTCATCTGAGTAACTCCCTGAAAAAGTTATGTGCACCCCTGTGTATATATATATATATACTAGGGATGTAACGATACCAAAAACTCACGGTACGATAATATCGCGATAACAAGTCCACGGTACGGTATTTATCGCGATATTGAATAATAAAGGGAAGGGAAAAAAAATCATAAATTTTTTTTTTTCAATAAAACATTTTTTTATTCGGAAAATATTTCTTTATTACATAATAAATCTGATTTTTACAGCCTTTTTGTAGGATAGCAGTATTTTAAAGTGTCAAAAACAAAGTGACAGTAACAGACTGGAACAAGAAAACCAGTGTTTTTGTACCTACTGGTACTACCCAACAAAGTAAGCATTTTCTTTATGCCACTGCATCTCACAAATAAACAAGGACATTTAATAATCAGACCCTGCAATAAAATAAATCAAGTTTCACTTTAGTTTTTCAAGTAACTCAACTCAAACTCACTAGTCACTCACTCAGCATCATCAGACAGGTTTTTAGGAATATGAGAATGTCCACATTTCCAGGTATTTATAAGCTGGGGTGTTTGGGCATTTACAATATCCCCTGCTCTGGAAACAACTCTCTCGCTTGGTACTGATGTTGCTGGGACACCAGTGGTCGCGTTAACCGAATATTTTATTTAACAATGACGGAAAAATCTGAAAGCAGTCTGTCATTTTGACAGATTAGAACAAACTCGGAACAGCGCCAACGTTTCCCCGCAGCGAGGCTCTGGTGTTATGCCGTGTTATGCATGCCCTCCAAAAGGAAATGATATAGTTCCCAAACCGTACTTTGCCGTACAGATCAATACATGTCTGGGAGGTTTTGCTTCACGCTGTGCGCGTCCCGCGAGGTGCATGCACACACGGCATAACACCGCCCCCCCCCCACCCCCCGTTGACAGTTCACGAGCATGCTCTATCGTGAACTGTTCAGACCCGACGGGTAATAAGGGATTATGACGGATATTTTACGATCCTGTCTGTCAAAATGACGGACAGCGAAAAAGTCTAACGCCAGGCTTATTGACATGGCGAGATATAACTATATGGTTGGTACTTGTCAATGTCTCTAGGTGTGTAAATGTAGCCCTGTAAATACGATGTCCTTTTGTGTTATCTGTTGTTTTATTTTCATGTTGTAACCTACTTGCTGCCATGTTGGACAGGTCTCTCTTGAAAAAGAGATCGATGATCTCAATGGGACCACCTGGTTAAATAAAGGTTTAAAAAAAAAAAAGTGTTTAAAAAAAAAAATATATTTTTTAAAAATTATTATTTTTTAAAAATCGCGGTAGATTTTGTCAGTCTCACGACGGTATTGGGAAATGTATTTACCGCGATACCGCGATATTCGGTATATCGTTACATCCCTAATATATACATATACATATACATATACATATACATAGGCCTATGTATATAATAAGTGTCACGATACGATTTTATTTTGTATTTGCGTGCATTTCCTGTTTGGAAAGTGGCGCTGTACTAATAGTGGTGATTTTATTTTGGAATTCTTAGCGTGCACTTCCTGTCCTAAGAGTGGAGGTGTCCTGAGACTGCTGCCTGCTGCTGCCAGGCAGGCTCCCATGTGACAGGCAGGTAGGCCATCCAGTTATTTTAGCCGGGCCAGCTAAAATGATTGGTCGTGCTTTTTACAGTACTACGGCTTCCACAGATGATGTTGTTTTATGTTTTTTTTTTGTCAAAGCACTTAAGATATTCATTGCTATCCGGATGTTAAGAGCATTCCATGGAATATAACAAAAAGTGTATCTCGAGTCAGTTTCTCAAACTTACCTACCCTACCTTTTAAAGATGAATGCAATTACATTATAAAACGTTTTAAACAGAACTGTTACAGATGCAGATACTTGGTCCAAATTCCATAAAACATACCAACCAGTAGCGCCATACTCAGACGAAAATGTACAAAGCCTATTCTTCCACTATTTGCATTCCCACATTATTCACCAAGCCAGCCCATGCTTTAATAGATATTGTTATAATTCCTGCTGTCTTTTTTGAACTTCTAATTATTTGTAATTGTTCTGTTCCACAGATGCTGTAGTAAACCACCATCCAGGGACCAAGAAGACATCAGATATAAGAAAATCCATTAACACAAGAATTTGTGAGTTAAGGCACCAGGTGAAGCGAAAAAACAAGATGGACGATTAAATAGGGTACAAGACTGTTTTTTTGGCCCTGTTCCGGACCTTGTTTTAATGAGTGATCAGCTCATGTTTAAAGTTGTCACCAGGTGAAAAAAAAAACAAGGTTGTTAAATAGGATAACAGACTGCTCTTTTTGGCCCTGTATGAAATAACAATGCATCATTTATTAACTATACCTATACAAAATGTAATACATTTTCCCTTCATTATGTAATAACACCTCCTTTTGTAATAATTTGCCCATTATGTAGTAAACAAGTTCAATTTAAATATGTAATACATGTCGCCACATTTTGAAATAATTTATTACAAAATGCAGGGAAATGTATTTATATTGCGTTCAGGCTGTTGATTACAGAATGCAGCAGATTATTACAAAATGTGGGTTTTATTACATAATTACATGAAAATTGTCTTGAGTCATTACATAATTTGTTGTGTATAGGCTTTTATTCTTTCCTTGTCCATCTTTTAATGAGTATTTTGATAACTGTAACACATTGATAGAAAAAAACAATTAAAGATTTTTTTTACCAGAACATGCATTTCTCCTCATTGTGAACATATATTGTACTCATGTTCGGAATATATGGTACGTACATGGTCTTTTATAAATCTGAATATATATATATAGCGCATACATGTCCACATATAATTGTGGAGATATATAGTACAAGCATGTCCCCATATAATTGTGAATATATACTACATACATGTCCCCATATAATTGTGAATATATAATACATACATGTCTCCATATACAACTGAATATAAAGTACATACATGTCCCCATATAAATGTTAATATATAGTAAATGTATGTTCACATATATACACAACCAATATATTATATATATTTACATATATTACTCAATTTATGGAAAGCGGCAATTACTGATGTATTATCAAATATATTGCAATATATTAACACAATATATTATTCTTTATATCAATATATTGTAATATATTAAAACACAATATATTATTCTATATATCAATATATTGTAATATATTAAAACACAATATATTATTCTATATATCAATATATTGTAATATATTAACACAATATATTATTGTATGTATCTTCAATATATTTTGTAGATATGAATAAATATGTTTTTCATGTTGATTATTAATCAGTATCAGTTGGTGTAGCCAACAGCAAGATTTCCTTTATTAAATCTTTTCAATTAACCAGTAAATCAGAAAACAAAATAATGCAATATATTGACAGTTAATATATGGGGAAATATATTTTCTTTGCGTAAGGCTATCTAGCAATGATCGTTCGATGTAGAACTACATTGAACGATCAATTTTATAGGATTTGTTTAACTTTACAGACTGCTAAACTAATCCTATACAATTAAGATAGGCTTCTTTTTTACACCACTATAGTGGAATGTTAATTAAATAGCATTAAAAAAATCTCACCATCCCAGAGAATACAAATATATAGAAATGTATATTTACATACTGTATGTATATATACATACACACCTTTACACCAACTTACTGTAAATATATATACTGTTTATACACATACAAAGACACAAATATACATATACACACATTTAGAGGTAATACAAATATATAACAAACGTATATGCACTGAAATCAGAAAAAGTAAGTACAGAATATATGCATATTGACACACTGCACAATTCAAACTTGCATGAGCGTGAGTGTATCGGATATGATCAGGTTTTTTAAGCATACTGAAACTTTCAAAGTTCAGAAATAACAAAAAAAGTACAATTGATTAGAATTAGAACAACTGATGTACTTAACATGACGGCATTTAACTTGCACTATGTAAAGATTTTCTTCTTTTTTGAGCAAAGTATATATGGAGAAACCAAGTTAATAAAAGGGGGGGTGGAAAAGAGCTTAAAGATGGGAAGTTAAATAACGATGAGGAGATGAAAAGGGGAGCAGAAAAATAACACAGAGTGTTGCAAAAAAGTGAAAGAGATAAGTAATAACATTAGGAGCAGAGCATTACATTAGAGCAGTAACAGGTTGGCTCAGTCACTGGACTGGTTCACATAGCTGACATTCCTGCTCTCTCTGTCTCTGTCTCCCTCACCTCCCCAGAGGAAGAGGCAGGAAGAGCTGAGGTGTGAGTCAGGTTTGAATTCATTAAGCCTGAGTTAGCTGCTTTCCTGGGTGTGTCTGCAGGTTACACTACCTCTTTGTCCCGTCTCACATAGTAAACATACTTATTTCTGTATGAAGTGTGGTAGAAAGAGCAGATGTTACTCTATTTCTGGTTAAAAAACATGTTTTTTTAGTGTCTCGTGCACCTATTCATAATTCAATGCTTTAACAGAGACTGCAGTATTGTAGTAAAGGCTGGATTAACTTGCGAGGGGGCCAAAAAATACCTTTGCCTGAAACTAAAAACACTGTGGACCCCTATTGATCCCCCTATACCCGCCACTCTCAGTCCATTATGTATGTGTCCTGGACCTTTAAAGGGGCAACGACTCGGCATGCTAAAGGACGTTTTGATCAGTGTGTGAAAAAAGTTGCTCTGCCTAAATCAGAATCAGATCAGGATTATTGCCCAGTATGTTTACATATAGGCTACAAGGAATTTGCTTTGGTGTATAATGTTGCATACATAAACACAGTTTGAAAAGTTGTAAGAATTGTATGTCAAAATAAAAAATGTTAAATATTTTTCATCAGGCCAAAATGTACTAAATGTCATAGAAGCAGCATGAAATCTACTTTGTATCACTTGCTCACCAGAGGATGAACCTGTGTAAATATCACACTAGTTGACCTTTCCTCTATTGTCAAAATATAAACTTTGATTTCCTTTTATATTTGATGTCATAACAGGATGTACAATTTGACTGAGTACACTCCTGCTCTCCAAGTGACAATCCGCCTTATCTTTATCATCATTGACAGGCAAAACTACTTTGATATTCACCGGTATCCTCTCATCGTATACGCCATTAAATATTTTCATGCTAATCAATTGTCAAACTTGTCATAAGAAACCATACTATATGAGTAGATGTGAAAATGAGGAGAACCATTCTCCAGAGTTCCCTTTAGATTTCAGCTGCCAGGGGAATCTTAAAACATCATCAATTGATTCAAAAATGAGTCTGAATCACTTCCATGTTTAATAATGCATATACACTCCCACACACACCTACTGTGTGTAATCATCACCGTTTTGGATGGCTGTGTGAGATCACCCTGTCAGTCCAATCCTCCCTTTCCCAACTCACATTCCTACATTCCACCATTGATTAGAGGAAGAGGGGAAAAGGTAGCAAGGAAGCAGAGAAAAGAAGAGGAGATGAAGAAGAGGTGAGGAAAGGGAGGGAGGGTAGTGAGAGAGGAAATCAACAGAATATTCTAGAAGACCTGAGCGTTACAATAACATGTTTTGCTCTCTCCTCTTTGGAATGCATCCTTATCTGGAAGGCTTGCATGTTGTTGGTAGCTGCAGCCTCTTACATAAGCATTCATGTAGGGGTCCTGCCATGGCACACACACACACACACACACACACACACACACACACATATACACACACACACACATATGCACACACATATGCACACATGCACACCCACTCACACACCCACCCACACACACACACACACACACACACACACACACCACACACACACACTCTCTCTCTCTCTCTCTCACACACACACACACACACACACACACACACACACACACACACACACACACACACACACACACACACACACACACACTGGCCCCAGTACTGGCACCGGCTGGTACTGAAAATGATTAGTAGGGGTGAGTGCAGGGTATAGATGTGAAGGAAGTGGAGGGGGGGAGGAAAAGCAGGGCTCAAACACAACACACATAACTCAAACTGTGCTCTTACCTCACGGTGAATCATGTTCACATCTAACAGTGTGAATGCAGATTATAGTATGACATGATTTGATATCTGATGAAGATGTTATCAGAGTGATGAACTCAGACACACTGGGTGTTACAAGTTAGTTTATTCAGTGCGATCAATAAAACAGATAAATATTTCACAAACCCAAAGTTCAGAGAGAACAGTGCGGCATTGTTCATCATTTCATATTTTCATTTCATAGTTCATCATTTCATATTTTGCATGCATACACTGATTGAGGTCTGATAAAAAAAAAAGGCGTACCATGAGCCAAAGCACAGCCAGAGGAATGCATCAAAGACTGCAGCCATCACTTGGAATAGCATTCATGTAACATGGGCTAGCATAACAAGCTACTCGAGTTAAGCCCTATTCACAGTGGACTAGTATTAGAGCAGCTTTTCTCCTGTGATTTGCTGAATTATTGAGGTTATCTGTCGTCAAAATCATGTTTACAGCAGCAAGAATTTTCTGGGTTAACTTCCGTAACCTGTTTTGCTGGCAGAGGAACAGTAATTGTTTCTATTGTTAGTTCCCAATCTTGTGAATTTGGTTAAGGAATTTGACAAAATCACAGAAGGGCCTTAATTCATTTGCCCCCAGGTAATTCTAGTCAAATTAGAGTGAGCCCTAAAAGTAATAGTTTAACACATTGGGAAATATTCGTATTTACTTTCTCTCTGAGAGTGAGATTGTCAGATGGATCACACTCATGTCGTTGTATTAAATGGAGTTAATTTGTTAACTTAGGTTCAGAAACATGGCCACGCCTCAACCCCATCTCTAATCAAGGTTGAGTCTATTTATATCCGGCCAAACACTTTTCTCCATTCTCTCAACCCACCCTCCCTTTCCCTTCCACTTATACATTCCTTCTTCTACTTCATCCTTAGCCAAACCCCCTTCATCCCTCCAACCATCGACCCCTTATTGATTCCTCCCTGCATCCATTCCTCCCTGCATCCATTCCTCCCTCATCCTTACATCCCGACATCCTATACCCGCTTATCCATTCAGGAAGGACGGATGGCGGCGCGTGTGAGAAACAAAGATGGGGGAAACGCAGAGGTCTGCGTGCTAAGCTAAGGCTAAATCCACACCGGCCAGCACTCCTAAGCATTTCCCTCGCCAATGTAAGGTCTCTGGCGAACAAGCTGGACGAACTCAAGGCGTGGTGGACCGACAGGTAGACCCTCCAGAAAAACGTGGGCAAAAATCCTTGATTATGCGGGCTAAATTCCTTGATTATGCGGGCTAAAATCCTTGATTATGCGATAAAACATGCAGGGCTTTTATGTGATTTTATGCGGAGAAATTGCGAAATATGCGGAAAGTTGCGAAATATGCTAAATATGCGAGGGAAAAGAATAACAATTTTTTTTAAATATTGGGCTGTCTTATTTATTCTCTCTCACACACAACCTGCCACTAACGTTAAACCCCTTTACTATTCAATTAAACACATTCAATGTTTATTTATTGTAAAATAACACCCCCCCCCCACACACACACAAACACACACACACACACACTTCTCCGCCTCATTCTGTTTTCATTTACTCGTTCATTATCTGACCAGCTTCAATCTTGTAGGCTACTCACTTCGTTTCTTGTAGCCCTCGAAAGGGTTTTGGAGGTTGATCCCTCGGTGAACGTGAGTTGAATGGCTTTCTTGTCCGCAGCAGCAGAAAGCATTTTCGAATGTTTGAATGAATCAAAGTGGGTCGCAACCGTCGATTTTCTCTTATGCTCCAACACACAGTTGCACGGGGTGCAGAATAGTTTCCCCCCACTTTTTGCCCGGTCTTTAGTAGAAATGTTCGTTGGTAAATGAGCTCTATACAGTGTTGTTTACATTCTGTGATGCGCGAGCTGATGACGTCACGTCAAGACGAGTTAACTTTTTTTTCTTCTCAACTTTGTGTGGAAAAATGCGGGGATTATGCGGCCTTTTGATAAATATGCGGCCTTTTAAAAATCTGCGCCATTTTGCTGATTATGCGGTAAATTCTGCGATCGCAGAATCGCGTTTTTCTGGAGGGTCTATACAGGGACGCACTGTCTTCAGGGCAAACAGAGTAGCAGCAGCTACAGGTAAAAGCAGAGGTGGAGGAGTGTGCATTTATGTGAACAATTCATGGTGTACAGACTCTGTCATTCTTGATAACCACTATTCTGCTGATCTGGAGTTCCTGATTATTAAAGGAGACATGTCATGGCCATTTCCACTGATCATAATTCCATTGTTGAGGTCTACTAGAATAGATTTATATTGTGCAATTTTCCAAACTCACATTGGTTTCTCATACAGCATCTCTGTAAACTACGTGTATTCACTGAACTTCACTCTCTGCCTTTAACGGCTCGTTGTAGCTCCAATAGCTCCAGCCCTCACCCTCCCTGTGAGCACAGCACATCCTAACCATGCACCCGGATGGGACCTTTATTGTCGCTGGGGATTTTAATCACTGCACCTTACGATCTGGTTTACCAAAGTTTCATCAGAATGTCTCCTGCATCACAAGGGGACAAAAAACGTTGGATCATGTTTACACCAGTGTGGCTGACGCTTACAAAGCCACACCACTCCCCCACCTCGGACAGTCCGACCATCTCTCTGTGTTCCTGCTCCCCAAATACAACCCGGTCATCAAACGTGTGAAACCCACAACAAGGATCGTCAAGATCTGGTCTGAGGGTGGTTACTCCACTCTACAGACAATTACTAATATTGACATTTTCACCAACTCTGTACTGGACCACATCAACAGGTGTGTGGACAAAGTAACATCATACAAAAAAATAAGGCAAAATACTGTTATAAACAGAGGATCGAAGAGCACTTCAGCTCCTCAGACCAACGGCGTATGTGGCAAGGCTTACAGACTCACCAACTATAAATCACTACGCAACATGCCCCCAACAAGCTCCGCCTCCTTCCCCGAAGAGCTCAACCGGGAGAACAAGGAGGTCCCCATCAAATTCGACCTACCAACAGATGAACCGCCACTCACACTCTCCGATGTCTACTCCACCCTGAGTAAGGTGAACGCTTGGAAGGCAGCTGGCCCTGATGGAATTCCTGGACGCGTGCTCAGAGCCTGTGCAGAGCAGCTGGCAGGGGTCTTTGCGGACATTTTCAACCTGTCCCTGGCCCAAGCAGTTCTTCCCACCATCTTCAAGACCACCACCATCGTGCCAGTGCCGAAGCTCTCAACCGCTACGGCTCTTAATCACTTCCTTCCTGTTGCACTCACCCCCATCACCGCTAAGTGCTTCGAGAGACTGGTTCTCTCGTACCTGAAATCCTGTCTGCCTGCTACACTGGACCCATACCAGTTTGCCTACCGCTGCAACAGGTCAACAGAGGACGCCATCTCCAGGGCACTCCACTTTGCCCTGATTCACCTGGATAGCCCCAAATCTTACCTCGGAATGCTGTTCATAGGTTTCAGTTCAGCATTCAACACTGTGATCCCCTCCAAGCTGATCTCCAAGCTTCGCCAGCTTGGTATAAATACATGGCTCTGTAACATGATGCTGGATTTTCTGACTAACACACCCCAGTATGTGAAGTTACACAACCTCTCCTCTTCCACTTCTACCTTGAACACCGATGTGCCACAAGGCTGCGTGTTGAGCCCTCTCCTGAACTCCCTGTTCACCATGACTGCACTGCTGTATATGATTATAACACCATAATAAAGTTTGCAGACGACACAACGGTGGTAGGCCTGAACAGAGGTGACGACGAAACGTCCTATGAGGTACAGCACCTGGCCTCGTGGTGTTCTGACAACAACCTGGCTTTTAACACCAAGAAGACCAAGGAGATCATCGTGGACTCCAGGCGGGACAGGAGCCATGCAAACACCCCCATCTGCATCAACGGAGTTGCAGTGGAACGTGTGTCGAAGTTACTTGGCATTCACATCTCTGACGACCACACTTGGTCTCTGAACTCCTCCATCCTGGTCGTTGTACCATCGAGAGCATTCTCACTAACTGCATCATAGTGTGGTACAGCAACTGCTCCGCCTGTACCTGTACTTTGCACAATGACAATAAAGTTGAATCTAATCTAATTCCTACATCCCTCCGTCCCTCCCTTCCCTTATCCCTATATCCCCTCATGCTCCCCACCTGTCTCCCTTCATATTCAACTTGGGCATATTTTAATAATAATATTTAATAATATTTATTTTATTTATTCATGTATTTAACAAGGACAGTGCACATTAATCAACATTTCTATAAATGTGCCAGAATTAGCCAAGAGGTTATTTTCATCTGTAGTCCCTGGACAGATTTTGTAAGTCAACCTAAAGACACATTTCATTTTAAACAAGTAAATACAATCAAATAAAAACATACAACATACAGTACTGGAAATCTTAATAAAAAAAAATAAACAGAACAATAAAACAAAACAAAACCAATAAAACAAAACAAAAAAGAACATGTTAAAACACAGGCAGTGTAGACAGACAGTAGGTTGTAAGGTGCACACTTTTGTCAGTGTGGGCAGAGCTGACTCCTCACTAACCAGGTTTTGAATTGGGACTAAATGTAGTCTGCTGGTCTCTGATTGTAGATGGGATTGAGTTAAATTGCTGAGCAGCTTTAACAGAAAATGAAGACTGAATGAAATACATTTTCCTGAGTGGAATAATGCAGTCTCCTCTCGCTGCACCTCTTGTTATCTATGTGCAGTTGTCCGCATGATAATAAACTGTCTGAGAGGAGATGAGGTAAGGCTATGGATAATCTTGTAAAAAGGGCCAGCATTCGCATGTTTAATTATGTTTTCCCAGCTCAACAAGTTGTATTTTTTAAGTATTTGACAGAAATGTGAATAAACAGATTTCTTGTCCAGTATTTTTGAGTGTTTGTTTGTACAATGACTCCAGTGGTTTTAAAGTAGTTGTACTGGCATGTGACCAGGACGTTAAACAGTAGGTGATGTGAGAGAGAACCATAGAATCTAGGAACCGTATGGGGGTCTGTAATCAGCCAGAGTGGAATCTTTCCGGAGACAGAAGCCCCACTCTGAGTCTACCTCTGCACGGACCATAGCCCGTCCTCCCAGACCAGACAGTTGACATGTCATTCGCCATCATCTTCTCATCACCCCTTCCATATCAGTTCATTGTTACTTCCTTCATTAAGGCCCAATCACAAACCACGTCCTACACCCTACACCCTATACCCCTACACACTACCCCTCCGTTTGCGCGTTCGCACGGAGGGTCCGCTACATTAAGGCCCATTCCCAAACCGCCCCCTACACCCTACCCCTACACCCTACCCCTCCGTTTGCGCGTTCACGCGGAGGGTCCGCCATATTGAGGGCTGTTCCCAACCAACGAGTGTGGAGCGGTGTCGAGGGGGAGTGGGCTATCAAGCCCTCAAACAGCGAGTCTGCAGCTGTGCTGATTTGAGACCGGTCTCTACCTGACCGGAGTCACGCTGTGTGTCCGTCAGGAAACACGCTGTTTACAAGTAGTTCCAGCAAACATCCACTGATAAACTGCGATGTTAACAACCTCATGATAACCTCATAATGTTTTAACTTAGGATCATACCTGTGTTTAGTCTAGAAAAAGGTAAATGTGTGCATTTTATTATAAAGTTGTGTATATTTACAGACTGTTGCAAAAACTAAGAAGCTTATAAACATCAGGTTTAAAGCTAGAAGAGCTTTACAAAAAAGTAACACAATGCAATATGTTTGGAGTTTTATTTGAGTTATTAATTTACATTTTTTTTCTAAGAGATGCTGATTTGAAACCGTTGTTACATACAGTTAAGGCATTTCCTGTTTCTGCCGGAGAGAGGGGAGTTTGTCCCAAAGCTTGCCGCTGTATTTACTCCCTCCACCTGACAGGAAGGAGCCTCTTTGAGCTGCGAGTGTGGCTACAGACGGAGTTCACCCCGTCACGGAGGGGTAGGGTCGAGGGAGTGGTTTGGGATTGGGCCTAAGTGCTGTTCCAAACCGACGAGTGTGGAGCGGTGTGGGCTATCAAGCCATCAAACAGTGAGTCTGCATCGGTGCTGACTGGAGACCGGTCTCTACCATGGGCCGTTTCTCAATCGCGAGAATGCTTGCTTGGTTGCACATGTCTTCCGAGTCACTTCCTTCAGAAGCTAGGCAAGAATCCTTCCTGGCATTCGGAAAACGAAGAGTGGAACAGGCTAACAAGTGTGCAGGTGTCCGTCATATGAGAAGCCCCGCCTTACATTTTCCGCCACAGATTTGGGGAAATTGGTCCGTGCGCAAAGCATTGTGGGGATTTGAAGGACGCGAAGTCTACCCATGTGCAGCCTCGAAATTACCCCCAAACCAAGGACGCGGCCTCGGTGGAATTCCAAGTATGCTGAAGATTGGAACTTTCCTTCGGCGGCACTCGATGACGTAGTATCCTTGAAATATTGGCTTGGAAGCCAGTTTCCTCGCGATTGAGAAACGGCCATGGTCTCTACCTGACCGGTCTCAACGCTGTGTGTGTCCGTCAGGAAACAAGCTGTTTACAAGTAGTTCCAGCAAACATCCACTGATAAATTGCGATGTTAACAACCTCATGATAACCTCATATGTTTTTAACTTAGGATCATACCTGTGCTTAGTATAGAAAAAGGTAAATGTGTGCATTTTATTATAAAGTTGTGTATATTTACAGACTGTTTCAAAAACTAAGAAGCTTATAAACAACAGGTTTAAAACTAAAAGAGCTTTACAAAAAAAGTAACACAATTAAAGATGTTTGGAGTTTTATTTTAGTTATTAATTTTAGTTTTTTGTCAAAGAGATGCTGATTTGAAACCGTTGTTACATACAGTTACGGCATTTCCTGTTTCTGCCGGAGAGAGGGGAGGCCGTCCCAAAGCTTGCTGCTGTATTTACTCCCTCCATCTGAAAGGAGGGAGCCTCGTTGAGCTGCGAGTGTGGCTACAGACGGAGTTCACTCCGTCACGGAGGGGGACTGTGTTGGGGGTAGGGTGTAGGGTGTAGGGCGTGGTTTGGGATTGGGCTTAAATCTACAAACGTCATACTGTTGTGGCATGGTCCTTGCTACTGAAGTATGAAGTTAAGGACATCGTTAGCCTAGTTTAGCATAAAGAACGGACACATGCTGTTAGAAGCAGTTAACCTAAAGACCCCTTACTGTCCACTTTAACTTATTTGTGAGTATTAGGGTTCGGGTTGGTGTTTCCTTTGTGGTTTTTGGTAAAGTGATGTAGTAACAGTTTCTAACCCTTACTCAAACCCTTACCCTACCCTAGCTACAGCCAGGCGATGTGTGTCGCTTCTTAGAGCGAGGTTATCTGCGGTTTTGGTCCCATTGTGTCTGTGCAGCCATGTTGGAAGACACTGAGGTCAAGACCTTTCCACCCAATTTTCCCAAAAGGTTATCCTGAACCTCATAGCTGCACGAGGCTGTTCTACTAGAATGCCATGCAGTTCAAGAAAAGTTTATTTGCATACTGCAATATTACATACAGAATAGATTTTTTTTCTCCAACTGTTAACATCTTTTAACCCAGCTGAAACTCTCTGATAAGACAGATCAGGTGCCCCGTTTAGATGAAACCAATCCTGAAGTGCTTTAAAATGCAAATTCCATTCTCTTCATTACTGAATTGTGTGTTAACTTTACAGGATTAGACATTACAATATGCAATAAGGGGGACAGCTGGGTGCAGTTGGCTGTTGATGTAAGTGACACAAACATGAAAAACAATTGATGAAAAATGCTTTAAACATAAGCTTTTTCATGTAAAATGCAAGGAATGCACCTACATATTTGGAGTTATTTTGGGTGATTTTTGACACAAGAACATACACATTTTGCTAAAACCAAAATGCAACATCAAACAAACAAGTAGCAAAGCATATTTGTTGAATTTACTTACAAGAAGTTGTTGCTACTTCTGTTCATTATTATGAATAGGCAGCGGAGTAAGTAAAGTTCTGCAACAAAGTTCTGTGTGTTCGTGTTGTAGGCTACATTTCAAGGGGCATCTGTTGACAGTAGAGGTCCTTTTATTTTTAGCCTAATGGTGTCCTTTACTGTTTCTTTTTAAATTGCCAACAAGCCCTTGTCTATATTGTTGCATTAGTGTCAATACAGTCTGCTTTATCAAAATGCATCCTGGGTTAACAGTTAATCTCACCTCCAAAACGCAATAATAACACTTCCAAATAACTTTATAAATGGAGATGGGTATCGTTACAATTTTATCGATACCGATACCAATACTGCTTATCGATACCGGTATTTTTCGATACTCTTATCGATCCTTTTCAATAATTTGGTGCTCAAAATAATAGACATGATTGCAAGATGTGAAGATTAAACAACAGTCATTTTATTGTAATTTATTTTTATTTAATGTAACTTTTTCAATGTCATACCAAGCAGGTATGAGTGTGTTTGACAGTATGTCTCTGGAAGGGGGGCGGTAATTAGGGGCAGTTCATAAATCCATGTAAACATGACCATTCTTCAGTTAAAACGAGAAGCTGTGTGCGCACCTCCTGAACCGGAAGCTCCGGTCGGCTAACCATTATATTGCGTTTATTATTTATAATTGTAATGATGGATTATCAGTAATCATTTTAAAGTTACACAGAGACATTGGATTAACTGTTGTTATGCCCTTAAACACAACTTTTGATCACAAAACAGCAAAGGTAAGACATAACTATCATCATGGCTATGTAAAGTGAAGATGTTTTCTGGCTCTTTCCTGGCTGCTAGTTCAGTGAGTTTTGGTCGTACAGTGATGAGACTTACACCAATGGAATCAGCTTTCATGTGATATGTTGTTTGTGCAGATACAATTACGTAGAAAAGATCGCTTTTGCCAGTTATTTGCTAAAGTGGCCGTTAGCCCATTTTGCTCAGTGTTGATTTAGACTCATGGTGTTGGACTTCTGTTCCGTGTAGGTAAAATGGTTAATATCGTCTGTTAGCTGAGTTTTTCCCGTTAAGTTGGTATGCATCATCAATAGGTTCTTAAATGTTAAGAAGCCTTGAGACGCCGGATACGTCACACGGGATGAGGGTTCCCAACCAACCAGAATTGTTTAAACTAAGGAAGTAGCGTAATTAATATACCGATAGCAGCACCGTTTGTCCAGCGGCTTAACGGTATACCAATACCGTCCAACCGGTACTGACTTAGTACCGGTTCTCGATACCCATCCCTACTTATAACACACTAGCCTAAAAACAATAACAAAAGATGAACCATAAAAACTATACATGCTAACCTTTGCAAAGGGTAGCATGTATAGTATATTCCCTGATACTATGCAGTATAATTTATTTGCAAGGAACAGGGTCTGAATAAGGAAAAGGTTATGGATTCTGGTAATTTATTTTTATTTTGTGTGAAAGCATTGATACATGATTGAACTAGTTCAATTGGCCATTTCTGATATCAGTAATTCAATTGTTGATATCAGAAATACAATTTGAACTAGTTCAAAATCCTTTTTTGATATCAAGAATTCAATTTCAACTAGTTCAAATTGTATTTCTGATATCAAAAATTGGCATTTCGACTAGTTGAAATTGAATTCTTGATATCAGACATTGGTATGTTTACTAGTTCAAATGTAATTGTAACTAGTAACAAATGAATTACTGATATCAGAAATTGACATTTGAACTAGTTCAAATTCCAACTCCTATTGAAATGGATGAGAAAAACGATGCAAATCTCACTATTTAAAATCGCATTTCTGATATCAGAAATACACATTACAACTAGTTACAATTGAATTTGTGATATCAAGAATTTGCATTCGAAATAGTTAAAATTATATTTTTGATATCAGAAATAAACATTATTACTAGGCATAGTAAGAATTGCATTTTTGATATCAAGAACTCGCATTCTTACTAGTAAGAATTGATTTTTTGATATCCTCCAGAAATTAATAAAAGCTAAATCGGCTTGCCATACCCCCCTGCCTCCAGCTGTAATGTCGTCATGTCCCGCCCCCTCCACTGTGTCCTCTGTGTCGTCAGTCTGGAGGGGGAGGAGAGGAGGAGGAGAGGGGGACGGGTTACACCGCTACCTCACATCCCATACCGGATTTACCGGACTCCACCTGTCGCGCGCTGTGTTTTTTTCCCTGTCCGTGTCGTAACCGAGTCATAACCGCGCGCGCTGTGAAGCTGTGACATATGACGGCACGAGACACAGGCGCGAGACCTGGCTCTTGTTTATTTTTTTTGGGAAAGCAGGGAAAATTAACCGACAGGTGAAATGACCACTTCGGCTCCCTTCGCCTGCTTCATGTTTTGAATTGTTCCCAAGGACACAGGAGGAAACGTCGACCATAATTCCGGTGGATGTTTTTATCCGCAGTGCCCCAGCCGAGCAGCCAACCGGGGAGCAGAATGTCAAGACACCAGCAGCAGCAGCAGCAGCAGCTGCAGCAGCAGCACCGGACGACGTTAAGACTCACTGACAACGTAGTGGAGGTCAAGAGCAAAGTGAGTGGTGGGTTAATGGGGACTCTTCATTACAGCGTTAATGAGAGGACACTGCGCTCACTGACGGTGCACTGACAACACAGATAACCTTCCGCTGTCGTTCAAATAACATAGGGCGACGTGATGTCTCCCCCCTCCGCACTCTCTCCAACACACGAACCGACACTACGTTTAACCGTTTCACAAAGCTAATTCAGGGGGATATTCTATTATGGAGAAGCTATGGGGGGCCTAGGCTACCCGACCCCGGGCCGCTGCTACTTTATTCCGCATCTATTCTGTCTTCCCCCCGGTGTCAAAACACTGACTCTGCTCCTCAGCCTCCACAATCTGTTCCTCTCTCTGCTGTTTCCCTCTCTGTCCTTACACTTCCATCCAATTACTGCTCTGTAACAGACTCAAGGATACGCAGTCACCTCAATTAGTAGTAGTATGTTGTTGGAAGATTAGAATCCTTATCAGGTTTATTGTAAAGTAGGTTTACACATAAAATGAATTTGCTTTGGTGTGTAATGGTGCATACATAAGGCAAGGCACTCATTCCAAGCACACAAATACAGTAAAAGGGATTCATTTAAAGAAAGGTTCAAATAAAGCTATTATAACAACTATTTAGAAAACATAGATTTACAAATAAAAATACATGTTAACAAGACATACACATAAACAAAAAGAATGCATTAAAACAATATTACAACAAGTTATAAGGAAAAATAAAATATATGCTATGTACCAGAACAGAAATTAACAGAAATCTGCACCAAAAAAATACAAACGACATTGTATACAATAGAAATTAGTGGTAGCCTATGTTATTCGATTAGGCTTATTTCTGTTAGTATTTACTTATTTGTCCACTTATTGAGGACATCTGACAGCTGTATATTTGTATTATTACAGACAGAGCACTGTGCTGATAGTACTGTGTCAAATAGTTTTGATTTTCACACTATGTCATGATAATAAACACTAAAATCACTACAAGCAAAACATATCAGTATATTGAGGACCTTTATTTTAATATTATACGGTAGTAATTGTATTTCTTAGCTTGATTTCTGTGCTTGAAGTTCCATAGAGTCTCAACCAAAGACAGCACAGACATTGTGTCCAAACAATAAGACAGTATGTTCCTCTTGTAAAGACTTATACTTAGAGCAATGACAGCATCAAAATACCTATTTCATACAAATGCCTTAATAATGTAGCACCGTGAAAAGAAGCCTTCTTCACAGCGAGCCTACTTAAAGTTTCGAGTCAAATATTTCAATGACTTAGGAGCGAGAATAAATATGGTCAACAAATATGCAGTATTTGTAGGTATGGAGTATAGTCCTTTTACTTTTAATTTTTTTGTTAACAGTTTCTTACAGTGAGGAGCATGTACATGTTTGCTGAAGAAAAGTGTTGAGAGACAACCTGTATGACTAGTTGTGTGACTAGACTGTGTGAGAATGATTCGTGGAGCAGTGCTGCTCTCTTGTAGGGAGAGCAGATCCTTTCTCTGTCATTTACATTTACACAGTGTGTTGTTGACATGTGACATGGCTGAAACCGGAAGTGGTACTGTAGTGAAGCTGTGAGTTTCTCCTGACCTGTGCTCAATCTCTTCTAAAGGATCACAGCTGCATCATGTATAGACTTTACTGAAATATTGAAAACAAATCACTGATCTGATTCAGATTGTCAATACTTGCTTTATCACCATCTGAGGGAAAGATTTTAGGGTGTGAAGGGAATAACTTTCTCAGTACCAATTCACTATGCATGGGACAAACATGGGTTCACTCAAAGTCCGTAATAGCCGCGTGCACACCGCAGTACTTTTCCCACTTTAGTTCCGATATAGTTCCGAAATGTCGCGTTCACACCAAAAAGAGCCGGAACTAAAATTAGTTCATGAGAACCTTTTTACCCCCTTTTCCGTCCCTGATAGAGAGCAGGGACTTTCGTGGGAGAAAAAGGTTCCTTTTCTAACAGTATATTGCTGTGGCAGCAGTTCATGGAACACAGGTTTTCATTGAATTTACATAAATATATTAGCCTATCATTATGCATTGAGCTAGACAAAAGTATTCCCAGTGTTTTGATTGCCAGTTTCAATCTCCCAACCCTAAACAACATATTTCCTTTGTGGTACAATCACACCTTGTCAAATAATGATGAGCATTTATTTGCTCTAACATCACATCATTGGATTGGTCCCCAAAGGCCTCTCTCTACTTCAATCACTAAACGCTACGTTTCACTTTTCATTTTAAGGAAAAGTGTCAAAAAACTGATGTTTAGAGATTTAGAAAAGACGTTTAGAATGGAGCTGTGTACTTCAATATTCAGAAAATACCTTAAACAAGGCCTTTTTTGAAAGAGTTGTGCACAAGAATGAATCAGTCATGAGGCATAGTAAATTGTGAAACACAATTTCATGTCAATTGTAGGCTATACATGTGGTACCTGTCCAGCTAGCTCCACAGAACAATAGACATGTCACCACCTGGAAGGACAAACCAGCTTGTGTCTTGTTAACAGCTGTCACAGATGCTTTCCAAATTCACCAAGATGAGCTCAAAACAGGTTCAAACATTTTCCTAATAGATTGGTGCAGGAATGAGTCCTAAAACCTGGAAATGAGTTAGCATTTTACCACTTCCTATTCACACGTCTCAAAGTTTTAGATGTCTGAAATAAGGTCTGTGGTTAACACAAGCTTAACCTGTTGAGCCCCGAGCCTGTTTTTCAGGCCTCAGGCTCGAAAATGACATTCCCAGAACAAATGACTATATCTTCACTTCTAAAAGGGGAACATTAATCATCTTTTTTCTCAAAGCAATGATACACCTGTGAGTTGGATGTAGAACAGTCAGAATCAATATAGAATTTTTTAATTTTAAAGTAAATTCAGATTGAACATAGTAAAAAAAATTAAATTATAGTGTCTGTCCAAAGAAAAAAACATTACTTATAGTGAAAACTACCCTTGAATGATGGGATAGTAGACTAAAAGCTTTAGGAATCCAAACTATAACATATGTGACTTGCTCCATCGAAATCAGTCGCATTGACCCGAAGACACATTTTGAGTTGTATGTACTGCTGGAAAGAGGATATTCCTAGCTTTCTAATGATATCAGGATGGTTTTTGCACTCCAAACATTAAGCAAAATATGTCACATTATATAATGAATGTCACAGAGTCATCATTTTGAGAAAATGGCCTTCAAAGTTTCCTCTTCTCTGGAATCCATCGATCTGATTGATTATTAGCGGAGCAAATGATCAAAATACTACGGAGGGAAGATATTTTCGTTTGGATTACTGGTCTGGGGGTGTGTGTGTGTTTATACGTGTGTGTGTGTGTTTGTGTAATTTTGCATTTGTGTGTGTTGCGTTTGTTTCCCGGGAAAAACCCTCACGAGAAACACCGGCTGTTGTTATGCCTGCTGTGACATAAAGCTACTCCGTTCTCCGCTTGTAATTATGCCGTTACAAGCTTCAAAGTTGTATTTATCATCTGAATTTGCCGAAACAAGTTTAATATTCTGAAAGCCAAGACTTTGTTTAATTGAAATCAGATGAAAACAAACTGTAACGGACCCTGCCGTGTTATCTATGATTACTATACCTCTACATTCATAATTTCAGCCGGAGGGAGGGGAGCTGCGTGAGGTGCCTGTCATCTTCCCTTTACAAGCTTCAAAAATGTATTGATCGTGTGATTTTGGAAATAAAAGTTTCATATTCTGAAAGCGAAGACTTTGTTTATTTAAAATCAAACAGAACACCCGAACCCTAAAAAACTATTTTTTTACGCAAATCCACGTTTATTTTGAAATGAGCCGTTGCAACTTCCGACTGATTTCGATAGAGCGGGTCACATATAATAAGTACCCTGTATCAAGATTGATGCAAAACAAGTGACATTTGACCTTTTTATAGAGATTTAGGGGGAAAAAACTCTTCTGGGGTCATTTGGGTGGATTTGACCTATCTCTGGCCCCTCTCGGTCGATTTTGATGATTGACACCTCTTTTGAACCGTTAGAGCCAATATAATCAAGGGGAAGTTCCTAAAATCCATTTAAACATTACCCATTGGTGAATGAGTGATGCGTAGCCAGAATACCCAAAACCGGAAGCTGTCACACACTCTGGTAGCAGCTAATATGAAATCTCCGTTATTGACATAAATATGAAGATGGATTATCAGTAATCATTTCAAAGGGACACAGACACATTGGATTAAACTTCAGCAGCGTTTTTATTGTTTTAATGCCATTGAACACAACTTTTGATCAGAAAAAAGGTAAGACAATGTCCCGTGTTTGCTACCTAAAGCTGCCTACGTTGTGTGATGTCTGGCTTTGTTTCCCATGCTGCGAGTTCTGGTCGCTCAGTGATGATACTTATATCTCTGGAATCTGTGGAATCTCAGCTTACTAATCGATATCTTGTTTGTGCAAATCCGATAAGTAATAAGGGTATTTTAACGTGAGTTCTGTGCTAAGTGCGTTAGCATTTTTTCGCTCAGGGCTAATGCAGAGCCTTTGTTATTACCCTTGTGTTACTTTTAGCTAAAAATTGTTAATATTGTCCGATAGCTGAGTTTCTTCCCATTAGGGGGTATGACACATTTCTAGTTTGTTAAATCTTAAGAAGATGTTACGTCATGCCCCCGGTACCGGGGGCATGGGGCTTAACTTTAAGAGTGTTCCACCTTTTTGTTGTTAAACATAAAATATGTCATCAAATACCCCACTGGGGATATCTGAAGCCTCTATGTGTCATAAAAACAGCGGTTGCTAACAAGTATCTAAAGGAGACTACTAAACATCATCACGCCAAACATTAGCTGACTTTAGCTTAGCGGTGGCGACGTGACTAACTTAACATTTGCTTTTTACTCCTTTTGATTGCATTTACAACTCAACTATTATAAAAGTGATTGTCCTTAACTTGTTTGCCAAATATTTCATTATCTGCAAAATTACAAAATCCAATGGAAAAATCCCACTGCATTTCATCATGGGACCCTTTGCGATGCTAACTTTCGGGTTGGCCTACAAAAATACGCCTGATTCAAACTATGCTTACTTTAAGGTAAGGGATTTTATTATAGTCATTCATTAAAGTTGTGTTAAAACCAAGGGACATGACGGAAGTTGGTCCCCAAATAATCCTGGATCAGGTCGGGCTTGGGTATAACCGTACCACCCGGCCCTCACTGAAATTCCTTCTCTATCACACGGGAATATACTATGCATACTGTGCAACTGATCATCAATTATAAAGGTGTAGAAAAAAGCATATCAGCCTGACACTTTTCATGATGACTTTGTAGACACCTTGTCGCTTATGTGCCCAGCATTTGACCCAAGCAGAATGTTTACCACAAAACATTACAGTGTAAAAGGTGGTAAAGGTTCAGTGGTTTGGCGTCAGGTAACAGATCCATGACATTAAGGTCCCCTATTATACTGTTTTCATTACTTTATTATAGGTCTATAATATATACAAAACATGTCTCTGAGTGTTTGACTCGAAAAACTAAACAGATTGTGCATTCTAGCATCCCAGAAACCCCTCTGTTTCAGCCCTGTTTCAAAAGTGCTGATTCTCTGTCTGTTACTTTAGATGAAAATAAGGAGCCACTCCCCACGCCCCTCTCTGAGATATATTTGGTTAAAAAGAACACAATAGCCGCCTCACACAAAAAACTTTGCCGTAGTTAGTTCCCAGTACTTAGTCCTAGTAAATCGCATTCACACCGGAATAAGTCCCTGAGGGAGGATTACGCAAATGAAGCCGCTAACGTCACTTCTTCTTCTGCTTTTGGGTTTACTGGCAGTCCGCAAACAACACGGCATATACTGCCACCCGAAGTCCGGGGTAAATTGGCAGAAGCGCTGACACCTCCTCATCACTCCACAGCTCCCACATTTTTATTTTATGTTGCCAAATAAAATGGCAGCTTCACAAAACATTTCTGAGTTTTACGGGGCGTGGTTTGCTATACGCCCAGCCAATCAGAAATTGGAACCTTTTCCTCCCCAGGAAAGTATCACCTCTCTAGCAGGGACTGAAAAGGGGTGAAAAGGTTTGCAGGAACGAGTTTCTAGTTCCAGATCTTTTTGGTGTGAAAACAAAATCCCAAGAACTATCGGAACCATTCCTGGTAAAAGTACTCCGGTGTGAAAGCGCCTATTGGTAGGCCTGTCGCGATAAGCAATTAATTGACTTATCGTTTGATAAATAAAAATGAACTTGATAACTTTTCTGACCTCGATAAATTGCAGTTTAAATGCGTGTTTGTTTACATAAAGATGTGACCGGCCACTCCACCGGCCCGGCATGCTGTGTCTGCCGACCAGGCGCGCTGTGAGGTAGAAAATAATCCCATTGAAAATAGAAGGTGCTGTCTCCGCGTATCAATATAAAAAAACCCAGTTATTTGGATAAAGTGATCCTAGCTAAATATTTCATCTTGGTGTGACTTTTTTTTGGCTTTCTGTTATTTGGCATGTGATGTGTTTAGACGGTATGAGTAAGAGCCTGAAAGCAGGTGTTTGACGCCAAGTCAGAGTTGTCTTTGTCATCCCAGAATGCTTCTTTGAACTGGGATACATGATAACACTTCCACACATGATGAAGAGTGACGTAGGGATGATGTATTTTTGTAGGCCGACCTGGAATAAGCAGCGAAAGGGCTCTCTTGAAAAACCTCCAATGGGATTTCTCATTGGTTTTGTAATTTTGCAGAAAATAACATCTGTGGCATTTATGATACTTACACACTTTGCAGGATCATTTCCACAAATAAAAGCCACTTTTATGATTTTTTAAGCGTAAATGTAATCACCAGAAGAAGAAAATAAAAACATTAGGCTACATCAAGGCCGCATGACTTCACATAACCACTGCTAAGATAAAGGTGGCTAATTTTAGGTGCAACAGCCGCTTTTATGACACAGATGCTTCAGACATTCACTAGTGGTGTATTTACTGACATATTTTATATTGTAGACCAGATGTTAAAAGCTCTTCAGTTTGTGTAAACCACATGTTCAGGCATCTAGCCAAAAAACATTTTAAAAACACTTTTGACCTTGAGAGGTGGGAACAGAAAGTGGTAAAAGGCTAACGTATTTTCGGGACTAAGGACTCATTTCTGCCACACTTCATTACTAAAAGGTCATCTGAAAGTATGTATCTGACAGTTTTTCCATCCTGGTAGCTGCTAGATACACATTTAGATCAGTATGTTTACTTTAAACGGCTTTATCTCTTTTGTCTCAGCTGTCTGTGTGTTAAATTACACGTTGATCATCTCCTAAACTGAGAAACTGCTGAGGGGAAAACGCCATCTGATGTTTGTGTTTGCTCTCTTCCTCAGTTTGAAGCAGAGTACCGTCGCTTCGCTCTGAAGAGGAACGGCCCGGGTGGCTTTACAGCGTTTTACCGCCTCCTCCAAACCATCCACCGCATCCCTGGTGTGGACG
This sequence comes from Notothenia rossii, assembly GCF_949606895.1. Classification (NCBI taxonomy): domain Eukaryota; kingdom Metazoa; phylum Chordata; class Actinopteri; order Perciformes; family Nototheniidae; genus Notothenia; species Notothenia rossii. The sequence goes on from NC_136903.1 coordinate 35,690,220, forward strand.
TGCTGCTGGGATATGCCGACGTCCAAGGAGACCTCCTTCCAATCAACAATGACGACAACTTCTACAAAGCTGTGTCGTTAGCCAACCCGCTGCTCCGCATCATCATAACCAAGAGAGGTAAGACCATTAGGGAGGGACTGAGGGAGGACATGGAGAAGATATGAATCAGAACCCGGGCATCTCTTTGTATTGACCACTCACTGGAGCTCGCTGAAAATAGATGAGTATTGTTTTAGATGTGTGAGAGCCAGGGGTTTTGCACAGCTGCAGGGAAGGTCCTTGTTCTCCACATCACACATGTTTTATTCTTTATACATAGCACCACCTGAAGATTCTCCGCCTGCCTGCTTCTCATTTCTGTTTTCATGTAGTTCCTCCTCTTGGTAGGCCATGCTGTGTGATGTTTCTTCCACTTCATTAGACACAGCTGTCTAGGGAATCAAAGAGCGATTGAAAAGAGACTCTTTTACACATTGCAAACACATCACTTCAGATTATTTCACCGTGTGTCAGAGGTATAAATCCCTACTCTCCTGGGGCTTCATTCTCTCCTGGTAGTACTGATGCTACCCTTTGTCTCAGTGGGCCGCACCAGGACATGCTTTCTTTGGTACAGCATCACCAGTGGTGGAAAGTAAGTAAGTAATTCCATTTTCACTACACTTTAAACCCCCCATTACACTAATGACATAGTTGACAGAATGTGATATTTTTCAGTCACAGTAGAGGCACAACACTAAATTATGAACCTGAAAAGTATCCTTTTCAATTCCATATTAAAAACATTTGTCCATGATTTTTAACCATTTCCACTAAAATACAGCTAGCTTCTGTTTTTCAAGTTGACGTGTATGTCCAGTCCACAAATTGTCTTTATCCGTTTGAGTTTAAACGAGCTGGGTATACTTTTAATTACTTTTAACAGTTCAGCCCAGTGGAACTGAAAAAGCAGAAAATAATTGTACTCATCTGATCAATCCCTTGTTTATAAATCTACTTACACCACCAAGGAAAGACTAAAGTGGCATTTGACTTTAATGTTAAAAGTTATTCTGTCCCTGCAGGGCCACTTCTATATAACCAATCTTATTTTAAAATGAGCACCATGTACATCATCTGTTGCAGATATGGTAAAAATATAATCTTATTCACATGGAGGCAGAGACGTTAAGGTAGTTTTAAACTGTCTCATAATCATAATGTCCGCTGAACATATTATTTAACACTTGGAAATACTGTGCGTTGGATTAGATAAAGAGTTCATATCTAGCTGAATAAGTGCACATGCTATTATGTATTATCTGTGTGATAATTATTTTGTATACTGGCACTCTGTTGTGGGAGAGTGCTCCCTCTCTTTCTGTGTCTGTATCTTGCATAATTAATGATGTAATGATGCTAATCTCCTGATTAGCAAGGCGCTATTGTTGCCACAGAATCACAGCTGCTAGTTTAATAAGATTAACTCAGTGGTCAGGGAGAGGGAAGGAGAGGAAGAGCGCTAGGGAAAGTGAGATATTTAATACAAAGAGGACTGAGAGAACAAGAAGAAATACATTTATATATTTTTTAACATTGTGTAAAGCAGGGTGATTTATTTAATTTGCTAACCCAAGACTCCTGCCAGAGACTAACCTTTCAGGAGCTCATCAAATCCATTTCTTAAACACACTCACACATGTTGCATTAGGAGAAATGGGGTCATTTCATCTCCAGCCTGCAGGTCATTAGTGAGGATTAGGCCAACTAAAAATCTACCCACCCAATCAGGTAATCTTTCACCCCCGAAGTGTAATCCTGTTTCTACGACACGTCCACGTGAAGATAGACACTCTAACAGCTGATAGAGGTCAGGCGCAGGCTGTTCTCTCTTGGTTTGGGGTGTTCAGGCTACAGGAAGACACTGATAGAGTGAACAGGTTGTGCTAGATTTAGAACCATCAATTATTTTTAGTCTTAGCAAGATAGTAGAGGGTCACTGAAGTGGCTTATTGTAGTTTTAACTTCCGACACACATTTCCCAAAAAGCACGGAGGGAGAAGTTGTTTAATATAGCCAAGAAAATGATTTATTTAACAATACACTTTGGTTAACTCAAAAATATTTCTTAATTAGTAAATTCAATCTATTGTAAAAATAATGTGTCAAATAATGTGTATAGTTGTGCATATAATAATTCAACCAATAGTATTGATGGAAAACTAGTTTTCTCAGCAGCTAACTCGAGGACCCCTGTCTATTTAAAAATTACACTCACACAAAACAGGTTGATTGCTAATTTTAAAAAAAAGGTGTCTATCATCTAAATATATTTACATAAATAGCTTAACACTTCTAAATAATATATCAATAAATTAAATCACTATAAATCATATGTTCAACTATAACTTAAAGTATATATTTTAGATCAAAATAATACATGGTGCTAAAAGTCACTATTGCACTGAATTATGTCGGGTTGTGAGTGTGTGTTTATGTACGTCCTCACAACATGCTGTGGGACCACGGTCCTCACAATTACAGAAAAGTGTGTACAGTATGTGTGTGTGCGCTAGTGTATGTGTGTGTTTGTTTAAGTGAGAGTCGAAGAAGCCCATATGCCATAAGCCATTATCCGCTGAGTGGGATCATATTACTTTAAAAGACTTCATCAATCATATCAGCTCCACACACTGACACCACTGTGTGTGGGTGTGTATTTGTATGTGTGTTTTATGAGTTCTGAAAGCATTACATAGAGGAGGTTGATGATCTGATACAGTAAATTAATTACGCCTTTCTGCATCAGTAATGCAGCGACAGCCCAGGGAACAGTCTCATCCTGTGTGAATGAAAGAGGTAACCATGGTAACTGTTTGAAGTAATACAATGGTGATGGTTTTTCACGTATTGTAGTACTGTAGTACTGTTACCATGGCTAACACTATAGAAGTACTACATTGTAAGCTGTGGTAACGATGGTGTGTTATCATTACAGCTGTAGCCATAGTAACATTCCAACAAGAGTAGTACAGTGGTAGTTTTGCACAAAATATCCATAGCCACAGATATACATAAAAGAGACCCTATTATGCTCTTTGGGTTTCTATTGGCTAGCGCTCCAACAAATGGTACATGATAGGCTAAGTGGTTGACCAATCACAACAGAGCCGGCCAGCTAACCAATCAGAGCAGACTGGGCTCTGGTTTCAGACAGAGGATGAAAAGAGGTGCTGCATCACATAAATAAAGAGCTTTTTGAACATTAGAGAATGGAGACGTGTCACAGTAGAGACACCACATACTGATATACACCTGAAAAGTAGCTCTTTAAAAAAATGTTGTACATTAGGTGCAACTTTCCTAATAACTGCCTTAGAGCAAAAAATATGACATCACTTAAAATGTATAAAATGATTAGGGCTGTGGCAGTGAACATGGAAATATTTCAAGTGAAACGATTGTCCTGGATATCTCCTTATAGTCTATTTGTAATGTTAGGGACTAAAGAGGGATCTGCATTTCCATAACTGTTGCGGTAATGTTTAATGAAATAATCCATGATATGCCGTGGCTGGTAGAGTATTATTAGTGGGCAGCCTACAGTTCCCAGCATGTGGAGGGTGTGGAAATGAGCAGGTGGAGGGAGGGAAGGGAAAACGAAGGGATGAAAGCAAATTGGGGCCTTATCTTCTCCCTGCCAGAGGCTGCCACAGAAATGACTTTCCAGAAATAAACACACACAATACTGCCACAGTTGCAGACAGGTTTGCTTCTATAGAATGTTCTCGCTGTGAGTGGCAAAGCTCCTCCAGTCCTGTGAAATCTCAGAGCTGCAGATGGAGCTGGCTTTAGACGTCTGAAGATATCTGTGTATAACATGATGAGAGGAGGAGGGAATGAAATATTAATGCATAGGCAGCGAGATGCAGGGATGTAGAGAAGGCGAGAGAGTGTGAATCAGAGAGCTGCAGAAGAAGAGGCTTCCTGTCAGCCTTCTGTCCTGATACCCCCCCACCCCCGTCACAATCTCTATCGAAATGAGTCATTTGGAATGAATTTATCCTGTAGGACTTGTAACATAAGGAAGACAGTCAATGTTGTTGGTGGGGCTCTGCCACTGCTGGCACAACAATTGCACACTGCTCACTGGAAAAAGAGAGGAAGTAGAGGATCTGATGCTAAGAAACCTTCATATTTTACTCCAATTAAGGCAAATTGTATACAAAGTGCAAATGTGTTGGTACAATACAACTACAATCCATCCATAATCAAACTATCGTGTTCTGAAAACTCAACAAGTAACACTTTATTTGTGACATCAATGCTAATTAATAAGGGGACTAAATTATTAATAATGCATTTAAAGATAGGAACAATACCTGATAGGGCTGCAGGAACAATTATTTTCTTGATTAGTAGATTAATTGTTTAGGCTTTAAGCAGGATTGTGCTGTCCATCGGCTACCATTAGCTAATAGCTAAAAGCTAAGGCTAAACATCTCTTCTCGAGCCAATTTCAACACAAATGTGATGATCATATTGTAGCATTATTAATGATTCACTCAAACAGAGGTTGCTGTAAAAATCTAATGGTCAGGAATGAAAGATTTGAACAGTTTGATTTGAACTAGCAATGTTGTGGTATGGAGAGGACAGGATGTTTTGATTTTGTCTGTGCCATATGACCTTTGCAAAACAATAATTGCATGTTTAACTAAACCTGTAAAATTGGTTTAGTATATTCTAATTTAGTGGGCTCCAGTCCAACTTGGCATCTTGTCAGTGCGTTGGGAGAAAAACAATGTGTGTGCAAATGATTAAATGAGATATATCCTTTACTCTCAATCAAATGACACTTTTTGATCTTCATTTACTGTATGTATTACCTGCTTCACTATAAAAAAATCAAAATGGGCCGCCAGATAGCTCACCTGGTAGAGCTGGATGCCTATGTACTAGGGAAGTGGTTTTCGACCCTTTTTGAGCCATGGAACATTTTGTACATTAAGAATCCCAAACAGTTGTAGCCTATAGTTCAGCGGCTAAGGAACTAGCTTTGAGAGCTCTCTCACTGGTGTGCCACGACACAGTGGCTGGAAATCACTGCACAAGGGTTCAGTTCCCACTGATTAAATTCCAACTTGGGGGCCAGGTACGCCCGTTATCTCCCCTTCAAATCTGCTTTTATAATAAAGGCATTGTGGGTCCAGAACAAATCTTTAAAAGATTGTACTGTAGCACAATGAACCAGGCTGATGGGGCTTTATAAAATGATGTCAACCGGCAGGAACAAAAATACAATATGATATATTAAAGACAAGTGTGGAATTGTATTTCCCAGTTGTTGTTTTTTGTTGTTGTTGTTTTTGTTGGTGACTAGATGTTAAGGATTAATAGCTCAAAGCCTCACAGCATGATGTGTGCACTTTGGGTCATGTCGTGCCCTGTCTGTGTCTCTCTGTTTTACAGAAGCCTATTGTAGACCCTCAGAGTATTCAGCCATATGGCAGCCTACTGGCTCCAGATGGTGGGCACTACAGGGTGAGGCTACTGTTACACACACACACACACACACACACACACACACACACACACACACACACACACACACACACACACACACACACACACACACACACACACACACACACACACACACACACCCACACACACACACACACACACACACACACACACACACACACACACACACACACACACACACACACACACACACTCGTGCAGTATGACAGCTGCAGATCACAGACATATGATACATTTGGGACTGACATACATGATCCAATTAATATTTTATGAATGATTATCTATTAGTCTGCACCCATTGTTACAGTCAGTCACTAAATCACTCTCTAAGCTGCAGGAGCCTGCCTAACTACCTTCATTCTCACTTTTATACAGATCAGCTGGCCACTATAAAGCTTAAGTTTAATTTAAGTTATTCCCATACCCTGTTCTTTAATAAATTGCAGTGTAATTTATTGTCACAACGTACAATCCAGTAAGACTGAGCACAGTCACAGCGTGTGTCAGATATAGGTCAGACCGTCTGTCAGTGTATAATCCAGGCAGGCAGTAGTTATTATTGTTAGTATTTATTTATTGTTCTCAGTGTCTGCCAGGGAAGAATGGCCTTCATACCAATAAACCAAGCTCCAACAGTTATAACATAGAAACATCTCATTATGTTTTCTTTAATATCCTTTGACGCTGGGGCTTTAGGCTTTTTTAACAAAGAGCTTATTTATATTTTTAATATATATTATTATTTTTGCTGTCCACAGTGCGTCAATATACTACTGAATGTGTATTCACACATGCATAAACACATGTTCTAATGTGTGTTACCTTATTTTGGTTGTACATTGTTAGCATTCATTAGCTAATCTAACCACCAACTACAAGTTCATGAATTTTTGTCTTACTATAACATTTGAATAACATGTAGGTTTAAAATGAACACCAGCACAATCTTTTCTCTTCAAACTCAGGTTAAACATCATTGATTCACTTAGAGATGGAACAACACACACATCAAATCTATAAACATACAATATCAAGTTTCCCCTAAGCCCACATGGAGCGTCTTGTGCTGGCAGACTGCGTTCACATGGGAAGACCCTAACCCAACATTTATCTTTTCATAATTCATTTCATAATATTTCTCTATCCATTGGCAAAACCTTATACAGTAGTGCGTTGTGGGATTTTATCCAATAGAGTTGTGCAGTGTTAGTGTATTTCTATTTTTGTGATACATAGAAGCTTCAGATATTCACCAGTGGGATATTACTGATGTTGTATATGACAAAACGTGGTAATCTCTAAAGCTTGTGTTAAACACGGACCATTTCTCAGTCATTTATTCAAAACACATTCAAAAAGAAACTACCTTCACATTATGTCATTTTGTTTCCTTGTTTAAGTTCTCGCCAGAATACATTTGACAAGATTAGAGTTTAACACAGCGTAAAACCATTATAATTGACCTTCACCCCGGATCGATTTTCTCTCAATAGAGCTTTAATACATCATAAGATAACATAGAACCTAATTTTGGCTCGGTTGACTGTGCTGTCAACAGCCCCATGGGCTGCTAACAGCTAATAGCTAACGGCTAAGCCTAAACATCATTGTAGGCTGAACCCAAAAGTTAGAATCGCAAGGGCTTCCTTCGATTTTTGACCAATGTGATTTTTCCATTGGAATTTTGGAATATTGCAAAACACGTATTCATCATTTTTAGGAGTCATATTTTTAGTCATGTTTTTATGACACATAGAGCTTTATACATTCACCAGTGGGGTATTTACTGATGCATTTTATGTTGTTAAATAAAATGTGAAAATCACTTCAGCTTGTGTTAACCACAGATCTTATGTCATGTATCTCACCAAGAACATTGACTTAAGGGGATGGAACAGGAAGTGCTTAAATGCTGACTTATTTCTGGGTTTTACAATTCCTCCTCCACTCTATTTGGCACGAGTTGGGTTTATAATGGAAGTTGCTAGTCAATCATCAGGCGGACACAAAGAAGCAAACAAGCATCCATCCTTTTTTTGTGTGTGTGTGTGTTTGTGTGTGAGAGACGGGGCTTAGCAGTGTCTGTGCCTTCAGGCTTCAGTCTGGCTCTTTCTACCTAGGATTTGTCTGTCAGGAAACACACACACACAAACATACACACTCTCTAAATGGAGACAGTGTATATCAGAGATGTGTGTGCATTGCTCTTACACTGCTATCCGTTGGTCGATACTACTTCTGTGAGAGTGACCTAATGAACACACACACCCACACACCCACACACAGGCAGTGAGAGAAACAGTGTGTGTGACAGAAAGAAAGAATGCTGTATGAGGAATGCAGAAGGTAAGGTATTTGTCTCCAGCAGAGAGGCTGTCTTCACTTTGTTCCTGTGTGTGTGTGTGTGTGACGTGCTTTTTCTTGCCCGTTGATTGTAAAGAGCAGTTTCATTATTGTACATGTACTTTGAGCAAGCCATGCTGCCTCTGAGTGAGTGAAGAGTAATTATAGCAGGTGTGTTTACCACAACCACTAACACACTTAACGGCTTTCTTATGCTTAAAGGTAATCCAGCTGTGATTGCAACCCTTTTAGCACTCTGTTTATATGAAAAGACCGATGCAAACAGACTACTTTACTCCGATGTATAGCCTATTAGTGCACAGCCTAATGTCCGCTCCCTTTGTTAGCCATACATGAATTTAGTTTTGTTTTTTTGCCCATAGTTAACAAAAATAAATAGAAGTATTGCTCCTTGATCCCGAACTACCCCTGTTCTAACACCGCTATGTGTGACTGGGCTTCGCTAATGCTAATTTGTTGTGTCTGTAGCTCGTTGCTGTTCTGTGAGCTTATGGTATATTCTCTTTGTCAGAGATAGCTGATTTTCTCCTTCATATCGCTCTTCAGTTCGTCTTTAAATGTGGATACCTGGTATCATAGCTTATTGCTAAAGGTGGCTAGCCCGACACGTAGCGTTTCTGCGTTATCCTGTTGCTCAAGTTTAGCCGTTAGCTCTTTCTAGTGTTTGCTAGCATCGGAGAGTTCTTCTATTTCAGGCTATTCTCCCGCGTCTTGCTTCTTCTTTCAAATGCTTCCCCCTCTCATATCTTGCTTTCTTTGTTGAGTAGTTGAATTGTGTGGGTTTATTTGAACTCGCCATCATACCTGAAGTCTTCCCCTATAGTTCAAAGAAAATTAAAACAATGCATCATGCACCTGTAAACTATTTATGGCAGTGATATGTTTGGTATAAATGTCCTCTGTAATGAAAAAGGACATTGACATAAGAAGCTTAGCAAACAAGAGCCGCTGAAATATTAATAATATCCTTTTATTAGCATAGTCGTGGCAATCTAGCCAGGAAAACATGATCATTAGTAGGTCCGTGACGGAATGACAGGAAGTTGGGAGGCATGTCATTATATAGAATGTGGTCGTAGGTGCTGCTGAAGGAATGTGGTTTAGTTTTGGTGACGTACTATAGTTAGGTGTCATTATAGATGTAAAACACACTACACACACTCTTCAAAGTATAGGTTTTCTCATTGAACACTTTAACTGTTGGTGGTGATTACAGAGAAATGTTTTGATTGTTGACATAAAGCCTCCTCCAATGCCTGGGTAGCAGAAGCCCGGATATACGCCGTGTTTTAAACTGATGTCGAGTCGATCCTGGATGTTCCCTGTCTCACAGCGGTCTGCTTCCATTCAATGAACACTGACTCACTAACAGCTCCATCAGTGCTCTTCATGAGCAGAAACTCAGCACCCTGCACTTTTGGTCACTCCCCAATCAATGACATCACAGCAGGTCCTCTCCCTCCGCCGGCACAGGCAGATTTTATTCAAATAGTTTGCAAAGGCTGGTATGCAGGCTAATAAATTACAGGATGGTTTGTTTGCCTCTGGATTCATAGCAACACCACAACACACAGTTGCCTGTCTGCATGCCTAGTTAGACTTTGCATTTCCTATATTGATCTTGCAATGCCACAACAATTACGATGTGTCAGACTGTGTGGATTTCAAATAGTTCATAAGTACAGTGATAGAAACATATAATTACCAGTTGCGACACTGCTTCTGTTTTTTCAGCTTGTGAGTCTGTGTGTGTCATCATGACTACATGTGCTCTTGGAGACACCTTCTGTAGAGTTGGTTTCAGTACTTTGACAGGTGCTTTTTACCCCCGTAGATCTTGCATGAAGATGGGCTTTGGTTGATCGGATTGCAATGGAATAGGGCTTCCGTCATGAAAGAACAGGTATTGATGACGGATTTTAAACAAAATCCAGAGTTGATCAGGGACACATTGTGAAAACATTGAACATGTATAACAAGTGTTAATGCAAATGCATGTTCAACCCTGGATTCCTTTTGTTTTGAGCTTTGGTAGCATCAGAAAATAATCAGCAAGACCAAGAGCAAGAGCATGGACAACCCTGCGCTCTACATCCCTCTTTGTGTGTCAGACTGCGAGTAAAGAAACATTTATGATCCCTCTACCCCAAACGATTACCCCTCTTTGTTGGTGATGCAGCTTCCAATCAGCTCTTTTGGATAGAGTAGACAAATCAGATATCATTTCAATCTCAATGTGAAAACTGGAGACACATATTAGCACCAGGAATATGTAATCAGGTTGAATAATATCGAAATAGAAAAGAGATTCATTTTAATCCGACTGTATATTAATTCCCAGTCTGTCTTTCTGTGGATACATTTTGTCACCAAGTTAGCTTCACAACCAGGCGAGCTACAGTCACAGAACGTAATAGGTGTGGAGTTGAAATTGAAGTTAAGGCAAAGTTTGACTATGGGTGTAAACCTGAGCAAGGACTCTGGAAGTAGAAATGGAGGAAGTGGGGGAGGGGGAATAGGCCTACTCCTGGATCTTTCTTGATTGATTTAGGATCATTTGGGGGTTGTGATCGGGCCAGCACTGCCATTAGAGAAAGATTAGAGGGATTGACATGTGCAGAAAGCATTTACAAAGCATTATGCAGAGATTAGTTTCCACAACAGCAACATGTAACTAACATTTGTTCCACCACAAGTATCAGTTACTATTAGTGTCAGCTCTCTGCCAGAGAGCTTCAGCAAGCGTTTAGGAGTATAATTAAAAACCTGTCACTCTGTCAAGTGATGGGGATGGATCATTGTCTTCGGAAAAAGGGAACATTTGTGATTCGTATCCTGCCTCCTCATAAAAATCTGATTTTAAACCCCATGTTTAAACCTTATACATGTACAGCAACATATCACGAGATGATAGGATCACATCTGATACCCAGTAACCCCTAACCCTTTAAATCCGACCCCCTATCATCCCTGTCAGTTCAGCACAGAGATGCTTCATGGTGCTCAGATTACAATTAAGGCTGCCATTCATAGGGTCCCCACTAGGGCTGTTTTTGTCCCGAAAAATGAATATCCGAATAACGAAATTTAAACCTGAATAGTACTGGAACGAACTAATATTCGGATATTCGGGTACAGCCTTATTCCCCACTGGTAATAATCCAGATTGTGTATGCATGCACACACTCCGATAAGCAGCTGATACCTCAGATTTGGAGGCCAAAAAGAAATCATCAACTGCTGAACAGCGATGGGATTATAGACGAGATTAAACGTTTAATCTGAGTCTGAACCCTCCACAGCTTGCTCAGACACAAATATTTCTAGAAATCTTCTACAATCCTTTGCTATTAATCTTTAATCAATTTGGCGAGTTAGTACGACTAAAGTAAAACCTCAGCATGAGGAGGGGACAGTAGTTTCATAGAACAATACACAAATGATATTATAATATTGTTGTGGAATTGTACAAAATATTAGCATCAATTACTTAGGTAGAAGAGTTTAATTTTGCCCCCCCCCGTGATATACATTGCATAGTTTTCTGGCACTAAGTCAGCCAAACTCTTTCTTACTTCAACTACAGCCCCCTTTATCAATAACCCCCCTGTTTCATAAGGTGTTATACCCAGTGCTTGAATTGGGCCGGTACTCACCGGTACGCAGTACCGGCAGTTCTGATTTTTACCCATGTGGTACCGGCACTTCTTACTGAGTACCGGCAAGGTGCCGGTAATCAGTAAAATGCCGGTACTCAGCCGCCGGCAATATATATTGTAAACGCAACGCAGCGCAAATGTGGGTCTGACTCTGCCTCACAGAGGGTGACTGGCTGTCTACATGACGTGGCCTGCCGACATTGCCACTTTCATACAGATCATACTAATGCCCTCGATTGGTCTCTGTGTGTCATTCAAGCTCGGGAGGGTGTGTGTTGGTGTATGTGTGGCGCGAGCGAGCGAGAAAGCGCGCACACCGGTTACGTGTATTGTTGTTAGCATCTGGTGCTAGCTAGCTGCGCTAACGGATATAAGGAGCTTTTTCAACAACAAGGTGGAGGGAGAGTCCTTTGCTGTCAGACTGAGAGGCTGAAACTACAGCTCTGGTGAGGTAAATTACTCTGAGTGTTTAGATAGTTAACTTAGTTTAAGTTATCTCAGTGGGTCTCAAACGGTTCGGTCACCATTTATGTAAACATATATTTCCATTTGAGGGGGTAGTGATAAATAAAAATATGCATGAATAATACAAACAAAATGTTAACTAGGTGAAAAAAGGTAAGATAAAGTTGTTGAGAGCTAAAACTAGTCTTTGCTGTTGCCTCAAAGAGGAGCAGGGGGAGAGGAGGGAGACAGGAGAGGCCGATTCAGGAGCCCAGACACACTCACAACTATAAATGAACCAAAAACAAATAAATAAACAAGTTTCAATGTTTTTTCATATTGGATATTGTATGTTATTGGTTATGGCCATGTACTTATGATTTTATGATTATTTAAATGTATACATTTTTGTTTCATATGGGTGTAGTCTCTTTATTTCCCCCTCAAAATGCACCAGATTGATGCATTTAAGTCCAACATTTAAAAAAAAATCTTACCGGGGGAGCATGCCCCCGGACCCTCCTATAGGATTTGAGGCCCGGCCCCACTGTTCCCAAATAGATTTGCATTTTTTTTTAAATAGTAACCCATCTCCATATGTTTCTTTTTGGGTAGTAGATTTAAACTAGAGGGCTATCACTTTGTGCAGCAACGCTATTGACAAATAAATCCAGCAAAACGGCACAAAAAACTGGTAGTGGCCTCAGGGACGAGGAGTCATTTAACCAGCCAGTAGGAGTCAAGCTTTACTTTCTTTTATATCCATAAAGAAAAAGTAAATCTGTTTACAGTGGTTTCATTATGGATGTTGAGAGGTATCCATATATCTCTTCATGTTGCTCTCAAATTGCACCAGATTGATGCATCTAACTTCAATATTTTAAAAAAAATGTTCCCGGGGGAGCATGCCCCCGGACCACCCTAGACTACAGGGTGTCAGGTCCACTCCCCACTTATAAAAATAGCACTTTACCACTGCACCCCCTCTAATCTCAGATGCACCCTGAGTCATTTTGTTTAAGTACAGTGAGCCTTTCTGAAATATACAGTAAAGAGACAAACCCACCAGCATTATAGGATATACTATGACTTTGTGCGAAATACTTGTTGCTGATTTAGAGTCCTGGCACCTTTTTTATTCCAATTCAAGCACTGGTTATACCCCACCATTAGGCGGCTCTATGAGGCTAACAAAGTTCCACCAGAAACGCATATATACTGTATATAGGGCTGTCAAACGACTTAAAATTTGTAATCAGATTAATCACAGTTTAAAAATTAATAAATCATGATTAATCACCATTCGAACTATGTCCAAGGCCTACAGTATGTATGTATGTTTATTATAACATTGTTCTGTGTGTCAAAATGAAAGACAGCCCACACACCTATCAATCATCAAACCGTGGGGTCTTATTTCATTACGTGTTGATTTCTATCAAGCGCAAATGCGCTTTGTGACACAAGTGACGGTACGCATTTCAGATTGTTGCCGCGCATACGTACCAGTTATGTTCACCCCTGTACTACAGCAAAAGTATTCTCCGTCGGGACTTCCTCCAACAACACCACGCCGTTATCTTGATTCTGATTGGCAAGAAGACATTATCAAAGATGTTCTATTGAGAAGACGATCACTACGTGACAAAAGTTTTCAAACCCGTTTCTGGTCTTTGGTATTTCCAGACAAGTGGCTACTGAAATCAATCTTACTAACTGCTGTCTGTGCAATTCTCGACGCGAGCCGGCGGACTTTATTTTGCTTACTTTAACATCATTTTTCATGGTGGGGCTAAGCCATTTCTTGGTATGGGTGTAGCCTACCCCAGCCATACCCTGGCGCTGCCACTGGTGGGATGTATGGGGCGGGCCATTCTGCACATGCGTTAAATGCGTTAAATATTTTAACGCAATTAATTCAAAAAAATAATTACCGCCGTTAACGCGATAATTTTGACAGCATTAGTATATACGCTTCGCGTCGGGCCGAACCACGCCCCTTAGCTGTGATATAGTGAGCATATACCACGGCCTGTCGTGAGCTATTGCTTGAATATATATATATATATATATATATATACGTATATCAAATATACTATGATAAAGAAAACCCATACAGCCGTGACAAAGGATAAACTCATGTTTTAGTAGGACCTGTTTTCTGATCTGCTCATGTTTTAATTTGCTGTTAATGCAAGATCAATACTCCTACAGTGTTATTATCTGTCTTGATAAATACAATTCTGCAAAAGAAGATCAAATTAGGGTGTATTGCAAAGTAGCTTTAAACATACGAGGAGTTTGCCTGGGTTAAAGTGCATACATAAACACAGCAACAAGAACTAGAAAGAAAAAAAAGAACAATTATAAAAACTATAATACTAAAAAATAAATTTTACGAAAAAAATTGGAAGAAATATAGAGACACTAAATATATACAAATATATAAAATATATGCGAATAGGACAGATGACTAAGAAAAGTACAATGTGCAGTGCAACATAATTTAAAGTGGAAAAGTCACTTACTCTATCAATTCAGCTCTAATTTTATGTTTTTACAGAAATACTTTTCTCTTAACAAATGATGTAAAATAGTTTTCAGTGTGGCTTTTATTTCTTCTACTTAAATACTATCAATCAGTCTCAACACGTCACATTAAAAACCTCAGTGGCTTTTAATCTGAACCAGAAAGGAAAGGATTACTCTGCTGAAGGAAGTATAAGCGTTACTGACGGAGAGAAACAGAGCAGTAAAAAAGCTGGAGGAAATTAGAGAATAGAAACTGGATCTAAGCTAAAAAGAGAAAGTGCTGTGGAAGTGTTCATCGTGCAAAATGTAGTTTTCCTCCAAAAAAATAAAACATGTTAACCTTATCAGCCATTATATAAATACAATCTTATATTTAAGAATATATGGTATATCACCATAGGTTATTGGGATTTTACCTGGAATATGGCTATTAATAGACAAAATTAGTCCTCAATTTATTAAACTTAATCAACAAATGATTCTTGAAACAATCAGAGCAATGCTGCTTATAATAATAGCAGTTTTTGAATTACTAGTTGTTCCTCGTGTAGTTTTATTGTAGTTATTAGTGTAGTTCAAGTGTTAGAAGTAACACTTTTTACTTCTTAAAGTTAATTTTTTTCTTGTAACTTCTGTAGTGTACGCCTCCATTGGACTCCTTTGTTTACTTCAGTAACATAGTGACATCACTATGTAACACTTACGCTTCTATTTGCAAGCGCTCCAACACATTGTACGGGGGCGGGACATCTCTAGCGGTTGACCAATCACAACAGAGCCGGACAGCTAACCTATCAGAGCAGACTGGGCTCTGGTTTCAGACAGAGGGTGAAAAGAGGTGCTGCAGCACAGGCAGGATGAGATAAATAAAGAGCTTTTTGAACATTAAAGCATGGAGACATGTCACAACAGAGACACTACATACAAATATGAACCTGAAAATGAGCAGAATAGGGCCTACTTCAACTTTAAGGAGTTGGGGTAGTGAAATTGGTTGTAAAAAAAATAAGTCAGGGATATTCATTTATTATTCCATCTTTCTTGTAATCTAATATGTTTCTAGTGCTCTTGCGAAGTGCGAGACATGTCAAAATAAACAAAAGAATGGAAGAGGAAATAGATATGTGCACATGGTGAGATAAGGACATTATGTGAACATATAAATATCCCCTTGCACGTACGGTCCAGATATGAAATTTGACCCAAAATAATAATTGTGTTAATCTCCCTCCACATAAAAATTGAAGGAAAAATATTGAAAAGTACTGCTCTACTTCATTAGATTATGAAGATAAACCTGCTCTGATGTGTGTGAATAACTTTCAGCATTCTTTCTCTACTCCTCATCTACACACACCTCTATATTCCACACAACACAGACTCTGATCACTTATGTGACTGAGACTGAGCTTTAGGCTTCAGTTGATAGAAGTTTGTCAGGTTTCATTTCTCAGACAGTATTATATGCTATCCTGGATCCAAAAAGGTGGTCTACACATCTTCTGTCACAGCCTGAAAACCCACCTGTTACCACTGCACCTGGGCTAAAAACGAAAAAGTTTGGCTTATTGAAAGCTATGTACTTGCAGGATTCTTGCTTAAACCTAAAATATAAATAATCATGTGTTCCTTCCCTCTCTTTGTTTGTCCCTTGCAGAGGATGAACCCATAGTTTTTGCCACCAACTCCCTCCAGAGGCGTAAAAAGGGACTGGGCCTAACCGGCCTGCGCTCCAGCGGCTTCGACTCTACGCGCTCCAAGAACAAACCGGGCCTGATGATCGGCCTGCCTCAGAACTTCAGACAGATCTCGTCCATCATCGATGTAGACATCTTACCTGAGACACACCGGCGCGTACGACTCCACAAGCACGGCACCCACAAACCCCTGGGCTTCTACATCCGGGACGGAGTGAGCGTGAGGGTGACACAACAGGGCGTAGAGAAGGTGAGAGAAAATGTTCAGGATTAAAGGTCTTTGATTCATATTAGATATAAGATTTTCGTGTTTTCTTCTAAGACATAAAATAATATGAAAAGGTTCAGTGCACTGGTGAACGTGTGAAATGTTGTATGTTTTAATAACAGATGTTGCTAACAAGTGGCTAAATGAGACTATGTGAGTCAGATGATTGTTATGTAGTTTATTTATAGCCTAACATTAGCTGCGTACTTTTGGCAATCCCATTAATGCCTCAACTTTGTAACAGATAAAAAAAAATGTGTTTGCCACAGATCTTATTTTCTACAATATGCCAAAAATCCTAGATATAGAGAGATGGGTACCACTTTACAATAAGACTAGCCTTATAAAGGATTCATAAAGGGTTTATAATTAGGTTATGAATTAGGTTGTAAACACTTTATTAATCATTAAGAGCCATTTATAAAGCAGTTCTAACGTAGTTTTCATACATCAACACAGGCTCACTATTTGGCAAGATGACTAAGCCTTATATTGGCTACTTTGCGAGAATCAACTCAGTGAACAACAGATACCAAGGATGCTGGCTGATGAAGGAGACGAAGTAAGCTAGGTAGCCAATATAAGGCTTAGCAATAGATAAATGTGAGCTCACTATTTGGCAAGCAACCGGTCACAGTTGCCTTGTTTATCTCATGTCTTGTAAAAGCTTATTAATGATTTGTGAAGTGTTCACAACCTAATTAATAAAGTAATTACAAATTATTCGTAAACCCTTTATAAGGGTGGTCTTATTGTAAAGTGGGACCGAGAGATATATACCTGCAACATTGAAGTTTTTTTCTCCGTCCTCCTGTAGGTCCCAGGGGTGTTCATTTCTCGTCTGGTACGTGGGGGGCTCGCAGAATGCACAGGGCTGCTGGGAGTCAATGACGAGATACTCGAGGTCAACGGCATCGATGTAGCTGGGAAATCTTTAGATCAGGTACATTTAAAATGTGTTGGATTGAAGGTGCAGTTTCTTTGTTACCCTGAAACAGACTGCAAATACCTTTCCTACGGCTATTTGCCTTGGCGCTTTGGAAAGGTGTCTTTGTTTTTAAATTAGTTAGGGTTAGGGGTGGCTGTTACAAGCTAAAAACGAAAAATGCTTTGATTTCAGGTTACAGACATGATGGTGGCCAACAGTCACAACCTCATAGTGACCGTCAAACCGGCCAACCAGAAGAACAACGTGGTGCATCGTGGGAGTAGAACCTCAATGGGCAACTCTGGTTCTGTGGGCTCAGCTGGATCTGCCGGCTCCGCCCTGTCACATGACTCACCAAGCCCCGCCTCCCAGAGCAACCCCATCACAGCGAGGTATGGCATTGAGAGGACCCCTCACTCATATTTCATGTTGAATGTCTGCATTTTGTTCATGATCACTTGACACATTTCACACATTTTTCTGCTTTGATGTCGGCTATGTTCCCATAACTTTAAAAAAACGCATGAACATCTGTTGAGAAGGTAGAACAAAATGTGTTAGCATTAGACCGTACATATTTATAAGTAACTTTTAAAGTGGTTCAACTAAAACAGTTTGGTGTATAACAAACAAACGATATTAATCATGGTTTGGTTTCATTGGCTCAGTCTTCTCCAGTGTAAAGTCAACTTAATGCAACTTTCTTGCCAATTACAACTTTGTAACCTACAATTGAACAACAACTAAACTCATTTTTTACATACAGGCACAAATATATACACTATATAAATAAATATATACATTTGACAGATAAAGAAACATATAGCTCATGAGGTGGTGGAAACCAACAACAGAGCTAATGGAATCGCATTCATCAAGTAAAACAAAAAGAGAATAAATAACTAACTTTAGTGGTTATTTGCCTTCTTGTTTTTTGCAACCTCAGAAACACAACTTAAAAAAGTTGCAACCTAAAAATAAACAACAACCAAACTTATTTAAAGGGACAAATATATATACATTAAGTAGAAAAAGACACAGATATTTCTCTCAGGAGGTGGTGGAGACCTAAAAGACAATATCTGGACTCATAAAAACAAAAGTCTAAAATTAATGTAATCCTTATTTTTTGCCCTCTGGTTTTTTGCAACCACAGCAACAGCATCGCCGAGGGCGACAGTGATGACGACGATGACGAAGGCGACCTCATCCTAGAGAATGACAGCCTGACACTGTACGACTCCAGCCGGGTAACCAACAGCAACAACACTAACCTCAACAGAGACTCACCTAGCAACAGGCCCTTCCCACAGAGCGTCTCATTGCCCAATAGCGTTGGGGCTTCCCTGAGCGACAGCTCCGTCTTGATGTCCAATCACAACGGAAACCCCGCCCACACATCTAGTAGCAGTCAGGAGAGCATGCGAGAGGACGGCAACATAATAACACTGTAACCATGGCAAAACTGAACGCTACATTAACAGTCAGGACTATGAGGGGCTGTAACCATGACAACTACAGATGGCTGTGCTCCAGTCAGACTCAGCAGGACAGACGGCTCTGCCACACGTTGCCGGGGTTACTGTCAGGTTCATCATTTATTGATTAAATGCTAACGTGTATGAACTGATCACTGTAGATTTATAGAGAGCAACTTGATTGAACATTGAAATGCTCCTGTAAAAGCCATAAGTCAGTTTGATGTCTTAAAGAAATCATGTCATATCCAAAATTGCTTGTGAAGTACTCGATCTGAAACATCACCATCACTGCAGGATGTCTGACTCGTTCACCATGAAGAGAACATTATGAAGTTAAACATGAAGGGCTCTTTTTGCTTGTCAGCACAACGACCAGTGCAAGCAGCGCTCGGACAGTTTGTGTTTCCTGTCGGCTGCCAATCTGGGGTGTCATTGACATGAACAAAATACATATTTGCAGCAATTGCACAACAATAATGGAGTTATAATTAAAAAATGTAACAACCACTTGCTTTTTCAACATTGTAAAATGAAAGTTTAATGTGGATAAAGCAGGAGCATTGATCTAGAAATGAAAAAACTGTAAGTCTCTTTCTTCTTCAGTATGTGCTGTTCACAGCTGTTTTATACTGTGTGCAAGGTTTCTTCTTCGGGTCTTTAAATCCCTACAGACACCTGAAGGCAGCACGACTCATGTTGATAGATCTGCAGCCTCTAAAGCTGTTTTGGAGGCAATGATGTGATTGGCTGAGAGCGTATTTATTAAATGCATATTAAGAGAATATCATCCCACCCATACATTTATATTCCACTACAGACTGCGCCTACATGAAGCAGAGGTGGAGACGCCACACACTGACCTGTAGCTCTGCACTGGTTGTTGCAATTGTAATATTAAAATAGCGCCCAAGTTGTATTATAAAACATTAAAACAACAAAATATATTGAAGACAAATTCAATGCGTTGAACGTTTTTAAAAAGGGATTTGATGATATTTGCAATACTTTAAAAATGTAGATTTTGTATAAACTAAATCAGTCCAATCAGTCTCATTGGTTTCAAGGCTTTTTATATACTTTAAAAATAAATGTTTATACAAAAATTAACATAAAACAACATTATTTAATAAGGTTGGTCAGTTCTTCGATATTGTTTGGCTAAGATTTTTCTCTTTGCAAATATGGGAACGCAATCACTGTGAATCACATTTATTATCATTATTCAGATTTACAAATCATCTCGTCAACAGTTGTTCTGATAGGATGTGCATAAGATGGAAAAGATTGTTAAATGGAGGGTGTAGATACACAGTTAATGTTCTTTATGGACACACACACTGTTAACTGTGTGTGTGTGCATGAGGCCTTGTCTTTGTAGCTGGAGCTCTGGGGATATTGCCTTACAGTCAGAAATGTGGGCAAACAGCTCTTTCTGCTTCACATTCTGCCTCCAATGACAGCAACATGTTTTTGTCTGACTGTCAAACTGAGTCATTGTCATGGTTTTGTTTATGAAATAAAATCAGCTATATGATGCAACAGAGGCTCATTCTCTCTGTCAACACGCTACTACTGTTGTATCCTTTAGTAACTAGTTGATCACCCATCAGAATTAGAATCACAATAACCTGGTTGAAACACTATACATAGTGTGCTTGTGTTTAGTGACCTCTGACAGTCGAAATGCTCTTTAACTGACCCCGCTCAGAACAGCCCTGGTGCCCTGGGGGGGCTGCAGGAAACCACGTTTTTTTTCTATCTTGAGCGCAAGTCAAGCAAAACGTTGACATTGAAGCCATTAACAACTATCGAGAGAACTAAGACTTACTTCCAAGCAATCTCTGTTGTTAGTAGTTGTAATTATAATATGACAGGTTGGCTGCCTTCTTCAGTGATGGTTGTTCCCTCTTGTTCCAGAAATAATTGAACAATCAGGGCTTGGTAGGCGGGATCACAAATGTGTACATAATCGTCTACATAGAGCGGTGCACGAATGAGTCTTGAAACCCGGAAATTTGAATTAAAAAGTTAGCATTTTACTGCTTCTGGTTCCCTCATCTCCAAGTCAACCTTTTTTGAACGTGTTTTCAGTTAGATGCCTGAAATAAGATCATTGGTTAACACAAGCTAAATAGATTTTTACGCGTTTTTTCTACGACATAAAATACATCGGGAAACACCCCAACTGTGATGTCCGAAGCTTCTATGAGTCATAAAAACAGCAGTGGCTAACAAGTGACGAATTGAGACTACAAAACGTCATCACGCCAAACATTAGCCACTTTTAGCTTAGCTGTGCTGATGCGCAGCCATGTGACTGTGATGTAGTTTGTTTATAGCCTAATGTTAGCTTTTTAATTCTGGTGATTAAGAGTGAGTATCATAAATGGTATTTGCCACAGAGATTATTTTCTGCAATATTCCAAAATCCAATAGAAAAACCCATTGCTTTTTGACGAAGGAGCCCTTGCGAAGCTAACTGTTGGGCTACGTCATCACTGCAACACTCTATAACTTCGTATGTGAAACAAAGTGAGAGGAAAATGGCAGCAGAAATGGTGACAAGCACTGCAGAGAATGTTATCAACATATTTCTTTAATGACCAGTTAAGGCAGACACATTTCTGACACTGTTATTACAGAAAGGTCATTGAGTTCCTCCTTCAGGAAACAAGAGTTAATTTAAAGACTCACGACATACTCAAAGTATCATGATGCTCAAAGCTCTCCAAGCCCTGAAAATGAAACATGGGAATGTGTGGGTGTGGGGTTAGGGTTTGGTTTAGCCAGTGTTGGACACATTCAGATAAAACAACTGTCATCGTATAAATCTTGCTTGTCACACATTCCCATATTTGTAACACCTAAACCACACATTACATTGATTACCAAATTGCTACAGTCCCTAATCCCAGCACTTGTATGTGTACAGCCTAGCCTGTTGATCTTCTGAGTCAAAATACACTTCAAATCTAATACTAAATTGTTAATGGCGCCACTCTTCAAATTATGTGCTCAGTTTGGAAATAAAAGCCAGTCAACAGGTAATAGACACCGTCATGCTGAAACAAAGTTACTGAATGAGGTCCTCTGAGGCTGAACTGGATGTATTTAGTCAAAGTTTGATGTCAACAACTGCTCACACACACACACACACACACACACACACACACACACACAAACATGCACACACAAACACACGCACACACACATACACAAACACACAGTCACTTTTTAAATGTATGTTGATGTTAAAAGTACATTTACGGTAATGAAACATCGGAGATTTTCATTAAGAAGTTTGTAATTAACCCTTTGGAGTCGACCGTCACGCCGGCGTGATCCGATCACATGACCTGTTCAAGCTTGTGCCGCATAAAAACAACAGTCCGGACAACATTGGTTATGGCCAGCGCTGTATAGACTATCTATATGGCGCTGGTTATGGCGTAGTACCCCTCACTGCAGTGCGCAGTACCACAGGCCCCTCCTTCTCAACCTCAAGATCGCCCCTCCTTCTCAACCTTTGAGCACGTGACGGGACGGCCCCTCCTTCTCAACCTGCTTCACGTGACGAGCTTCACTGATTACGCGTTGCATCCCGTTTCCGGGGTAGCAGTTCTGTTCTGTTAATCATAGCGTCAGAGTATTAACTATTTTAACATATACCTTGAGGTCTGTGATGATGGCGAGTGATCTGTCGCCATTGGCAACGCCATTTAAAAATGTAAAATTCAAATCATATTTGAATGTCTATTTGCATGTTAATTGCATCAATTATTTCAGTTATGACTCAAGAAAGGGCCTTCATTTGTTTTTTAACGTACACCTTTTTAATTTTAATACACCTTTTTAATTTTTATTTCAGAGGCAATATTGTATATTTACTCACTTTTTACTGAAAAACATGTGATATAAATGAAATCATATAGTACTGTATTTCCTACCAGTATTTAAAAAAATATATAAAAAAACTGCCATCGTATTGACAAATTGATAGAATTGACAGGATAATATCAATGGTAATACTGTGAACAGAACCATTCTGCATACTGTACTTCTACTTTTGATACTTCGAGTACATTTAGCTGATAATACTTATACTCTTTTACTTAAGAAACACTTTGAATTCAGGACTTTCAATTGTATTGAACACAGGGACAGGACAAAATAAAACAGACAGATTCTGACAACTATTACATTTTGAGGCATTAGTGAACCTAATACAGATTGTAACAGTTCCCCCCCAGCAGCGCTCACTGATGACGCCTTCAAATTATGGCCTGCTTCTTTTGTGGAACCTCTTCATCCTGAAATATATTTGACAAAGAGAGGTTAGATGTTTAACACTCACACTGGTTCAAGACTTTATCATTTTTGATTCAACAACTTCTACCGGCATTGCCTTTTCCTCCCGTCGCCTCTTGCAGTCTTGCGACCTCTCTTGTTCAGACCTTGGTGAATGAAAGACAAACATTAAAAACATTCATTAAAAATGATATAGTCTAGTTACAGTGTAATAAATAATTTCAAGAATGCAAATGTAAATTGTAAAATTAAAGAAACATACAGCATGGGAAAGTTTTTGAGGAGAACTAGGCACCACCAGTGCCTAATTTGCTGCATGTTTGTCTTGGAATATAAAAAGCACAGAACCAGATGGATCAACAACATATGTCCTGAAAAGTCTTGTGTCCATAAGTGATATCAATGAAGAACTGAAATATTAAACCCTTATTTATACATACCTCATTGAAATCAAATTGGGCTCTTGCCACAATGTAAAATGCGTACTGTAAATAAAGAAATAGTATATTATGTTAGGTTGTTGTGATGCTATGGTGTTTATTGACAAATAATATTCCTCCGTGAATGTTGTTTTGGATATAAAGAAATCACAGCATGTCTCAAACTATGAGCAATAATGGAGTGCATAGCATGCTGAAAGCATTATACATTTGTATACACTATTATAAACAGAAAAATAGGACTACTATATGTATACTGTATATCCAGTATCTTACCATCAAAACAAACACCCCACAGTTGTTCGAGAAACCTTGTCTTGGTAGGCCCTGTAGTGTGAAAAGTCAAAAGTGTCAAAAATGACAATTGCATCATACTCTTCAGTCTTCAGTAGAATAATTTTAACAAATCTAACCTGGACATAATCCACACCAAGACTTGCCCAGGGCACAAGATCTGAGCAAGGTTTCTGTGAACACAATGCATGTGAAAGTTAAGAAAAAGTACAATTTAATTCAACTTTATAAGTACTCGAAAATCAGGCAGAAAATCTTTGAACACTGTTGGAACAGGAACAAACTTGAACTTCCAAAAAAAAATTCATTAAGGGGTAAAACAGAACAGCCCCGCAGTCAAGTGGCATCTATGGTTCTGTTCAATGCTTTTTATTTAATACAATGCATCCCATGTTAGTTCAAATAAAACAGAGACATAGATTAAAAAAAGATATACAAGTGGTCTAAAACAGAACTACCACTGTCCGGATGTGATGTAACTGTGCGCCAAAAAACCTGAATGGTTTGGTGCGACTATCATCTCTCCAGCCAGTGCCACGGAGGGGATCTAGAAAGAAAATCTCCCTAGCTTGTGGCCTCAGTATCTGTTAATATCACATGTTCCAATATCAACAGGTATACTTTGATATACAAACGTTATATTATAAAGTTGTAGGATCTGTATTATACAACTAAATTAAGCGTTAAATTTAAAGATAGAAACACTATTTTTACGGCATGGCAAACTTCATTGTAGAGTAAACAAACAATAGCAAAGACTGAACTACATGTACTTACACAGAGTGTCCAGTGTCCAGGTTCCCACACTGGAAGGAGAAGCCATTGGAGGTTTGCTGCATTTTCCTGGAAAAGCAAAAAAACAGTTGTGTTGATGTGACTACAGTAATGAGTTGGTACAAGAGTATGGAGCAGCAACATGGATAATCAAGATAAAAATACCGGCAGGTGTTGCATCGGATTCAGCGAAGATGGTGGAAACCAGGCAGCTATAACATGGCTGTTGGCAGCAAACACGCCATCTACTCTCTGTAACAGATGTAGTTTCATAATGTAATATCTTATAATTGTTTGGTATAATATAGTATGTTTGATACATATATTTACATATTTTAGAACAGCTTCAATACCTTCTCAATAACTGTAAGACAGCTCTGCAGGATCTGGCAGAATACAAACACACAGTCAGTAAAAGTACATGAAACATGCCAACAATTAAAACAAAATTAGTTAGAAAGAGTACAAGAAACAAAGAGCGTGATCACTCTGATTACCATCCCATCCATGTCATTTGCCAAACCCAAACTCCAAAAATCTGACCGCGTGAGAACCATCTTGCTCACAAAGGCTATATGTGTGTTTGGACTTTGGGTCTTGTCCAGAACCTGTGCCAGCTAAAGGAAGAAAAAAGAAAATGAAAACCGGCATTTTAAGTAATATTTAGCATACATACAATATTTTGAACTGCTGACTAGTTCACTTTACTTGTTATTTTTTAACCTCCTGAGGCTCCTGTCCCCAGCAACCTTTGCTTGCCATAATTGTGTTGATACTAAAGTCTCCCTGGTCCTTGGCATCATTCACTTGATAAAAAAATCAACAACACAAAATGTATGTCTTTATACAGTATGACTTGTATGAATACAAGTTGTCAATATCAAGCAGATAACTTACACTCCTGTTGCTCCTGACCATCTCTGTGGTGTTCTGACAATGTAGTGGCCATCACAACTTGTGAAGGAGGAGCTGTTGAAATTAAATAATATTAGTTTTTAGTAGATATCTCCAGATAACCACATAAAAGAACAAGAACATAATGATTCTAAGAAATGCTTCACCTAATGATATCCTCCCATTGACATCAAGCTGTATTTCTATATCTGCTGGGATGATTTTTCTGTATTGCTCTTTAGCTTTGTTGTTTTTTGTCACATTGTAGTGGTGCAGTATATTTCTTTGCAGAAATATGTGTGTTGGGGGTGTTTTCATGTTCAAAAAGTAATTGTTTTTCCTCATTCCTGAGAACAGTTGTTCCGCACATTGACTGTTTATGCGCCCCGCCAGCTCTGGCACAAGCTCTATCCTTCTGAGAACATCCCTTTCATCTTTGCTGTTCCCCTGGTGGAATACATCACTCAGTGCATAATGCTCCGAGGAACCAGTGAGAGGGTGGCCATTTTCATCTGTTGGAACTTTGGGGTGTTTCAACCATGGCATATTCACATGAAGCTTGCCCTCTAAAGCCTGCTTCATGTTCTCCGGAGTAGGCTCCATTAACCGTCCTTGAAAAGGATTAAATGTCTCTGGCTGTCGACGGTTACCATGCACCGCCACTCCCCTTGAATAGTCATACACAGTGACATTGGGAAAGTGTTTCCACGACAGCAAAAGATCCACATAATCCCGTGGGCTCTCTGCTCTGAGGTTAAATTTAACTGAATAGAAAACCCCACATGGGCAAGTAATCACAGCCCAGCCACCTGAAAGCAGAGGTATAAGTTAGTAACATTATGGTTGGGATCTTTGGGGATGAAATGTGTTCAAATACATAACTCCATGATCTGTGTGAAAAACGATGCAAATCACGAAATATGAACCGGTGTAATCATCTTAGAATATAATTATGATGTTATTTCACTAACCTGAGGCACCCCAAACTTTCTCAAAGACTTTGTTATAAGTCACTCTATTTGACATCTTATCTCTAAGTCTGAGGACAAGATCTGTCTTGGAGCCTTTGGTGTCCAGACCACATTTTTTGCTGAGTGCCCTTACTTCCTCTACCTGTTGAAGAAATTAATTAGTAAGCCAATTCTGCAAATAAAGTATACTTTAATTACATGCATGGTGCATTTTCCAAATTATTTCACATTATAATCACCTTCAAGTTGATGATCTCATCAGAAAGCCGCTCCTCAGTGACCTCCAGGTACTCACTGTCATCTGACATTGTAGTTGTAGGGATCTTTTCAAATTCAGTGTTCAGGATGAGGTCAGAGTGCCTGGTTTGTGGCCCAATCCATGGTGCCCAGTTGTTGTAACTCAGAGGCACAACAAAGGGGTTCTTCTTATCATCTTTAGGGACAATTGTAAAATGCATTGTTTCAGAAACCATTCTAATTTTCATACATTCATATCATTCAGACAAACATTTGGGTCTCAATAGCTGGCTTTTCATTCTGCATTACCTACATGGAATGAAACCCGACTGAGCATTTCCACGGCCACAGCATCCCAGAATTTCTTGAGGTCCACATGTCCATCATAGTCTTGGGATGGTCTCTGAATTTCACTGACTGTTATATGAAACATTTGGGATTATCTCAGATAACAACATTAGGACAACCATGTATCATAGTATGTTACATGCATTAACAAATTAAATGACAATAACAGTATAGTGCCCAGCATGGTATTGCAAGGCACAACCTGCATAATGTTGATCTTATTGTAATTCAGACAGCAAAAAGTCTATACATATTACGGCTGATCAAACTCACCTGGCATATTAAAGACACTTTTCTTGTGAAGGTCCATCACAACAACAGGTGGATGGTATCCACATGTTACACATGCATAAATGTGATCATGGTCAGTAAGGGCCTCGAAATGTAGATAGGCATGCAGAACCCTTTCCTTGTTCGGGAAAGACACTTTCTCTGTTGTCTCAATCATTTCAATAACTCTGCTGACAGCAGTATGTGTCTGGAAAAATGTTGAGAAAAAAGTAAAAATGTCAATACACATGTAAAATATCAGTTTGTGACCCACATTAATGCTAGATTAACTAATCAATACCATAACATTCCAGTTACTTTTCTGTTTCTGCCAATTTACTTGTTCTATGTTATAAATCATCTTTACTAAATTACTATATTTTAATTATATTATTGTAACCTGAGATCGATCACTCTTGTCATAACAACACTTTCTTCACTGATGTTTGAGTTACTATGGCTTTTTGGCCGAAAATGGGGATTCGGGTAATAACTAATAATAACAATACAAATTACTAAAATATATATAGCGCCTTTCATAAACCCATGGTTGATTTAACAGAGGGACAAACACAAAACTCACTCTGGGACAGAACACACTGGCACTACAAAGAAAAAAAACATTTGGGAGGCAGATGAGGCTAACTAAAATTAACCAAGGTCTATCTTTGAATTTATTTTACATGACATCCTTCAGTAAACACAACACATTAAGTTCTAAATCTACTCACCTGTAATGCATTCCTTATTGTCAGGCAAAAATGCAGAGAAAGGATTACGTGGTCATCATAATTGTGGAGCCCATCCTCCCACTCCTGGTACCTGTACATCAGGCTGCAATTCAAACATTTTTTTCGGAAGGTAGATATGCCTGAAAATAAAATGTCAACCAAAATATTACTTGCCGTCCTAATGACACCAGTAAAACTATTTCTTCTTTTATTATTTGTATGTCTGAATCACGGACATTAAGATCATACAAATGTTACAAGATAAAATCAATAGTACAACTGTGCTTTTACTGACCTTCCGCCACCCCTGTGGTTGTGAGAATCCTGCTTTTTGCAGTGATCAGCACTGGATCACTTAGAGGGCCATTGCATTCCTTACACCTGGCTTCTTTAGGGATGAGGTGCTTCAGATGAGCATCTAGTGCACCGGCATCTCTTGACTGCTGGATGGTAGCCTGTTGGAGTTCCGCTGGAATTTTTTTATTACCCGATAGGTAGTTTAGCATCCGCTTGATGCCAGTCTCACTAGGTGGATAATGGTCCTCTCCTGGTACACTATCCTGCTCAGTGAAAGTATTTGGTGGAATGGATTCTTCAATATCCGTCGACTTAACTTTCCTGAACAGTTGTCTTCTTTTGGCAAAGAGGTGCCATTTCCCGATGGCTTTATGGGTGCATGATTGTCTTGGTTTAGCACAAGGACAATGCCAGCTGTTCTGCTTGCTGTCGTATGCAACCACAACCCTTCCCAGCCTACTGTAGTATGAAGCCTTAGGCTCATACACAAACATTTGATATTTGGTTTCTGGTCCACTAACAGTGAGCAGGACAGACAGGGGCACACCCTTAGCCTCTGCCTCTTGTTGCCACTGTACAAGACTGGCCTTGCGCTCCTCACCAAACCATTTCTCCTGAACCATTGTAGCCAATGATTCCTTTTGCAAAGTTAATGGTTTGTTGCGTGCAGGTGGGCAGTACAGCAATGATTGCAAATGCTGACATTCATCAGGCAGCATACCACTTCTTCGGGCAAAGTCAGCATTGAGTTCACATAGATGAACCTCGCACATGACTTTATTTGTTGGTCCCCAAGTATTTTTAATGACGTGTATTGGTGTTGCTGGGCCTGAAAATGTCTTGTCCACTGCAAACACACCATTGTGTTCATCAATACACTGGCTTTGCAGATGTCTTTCCTTGGAGACCGTTTCAAAATATGTTGTGTGCTTGCGACGCACATGTGTTTTATAATTGTTCTTGTTTAATTTTAGATTGCAGTGTGGACAATTTACAGTGTTTTTAGGCCTATGTCGCTTTTCAGGAGCAGGATGACGGGGAGCAAGGAGCAGGTGAGATGGTGGGGGGAGCTGGGCAGGTGCTGCAGTGAGCAGCTGAGATGGTGGGGGGAGCTGGGCAGGTGCTGCAGTGAGCAGGTGAGATGGTAGGGGGAGCTGGGCAGGTGCTGGAGTGAGCAGGTGAGATGGTGGGTGGAGCTGGGCAGGTGCTGCAGTGAGCAGGTGAGATGGTGGGGGGAGCTGGGCAGGTGCTGGAGTGAGCAGGTGAGATGGTGGGGGGAGCTGGGCAGGTGCTGCAGTGAGCAGGTGAGATGGTGGGGGGAGCTGGGCAGGTGCTGGAGTGAGCAGGTGAGATGGTGGGGGGAGCTGGGCAGGTGCTGGAGTGAGCAGGTGAGATGGTGGGGGGAGCTGGGCAGGTGCTGGAGTGAGCAGGTGAGATGGTGGGGGGAGCTGGGCAGGTGCTGGAGTGAGCAGGTGAGATGGTGGGGGGAGCTGGGCAGGTGCTGGAGTGAGCAGGTGAGATGGTGGGGGGAGCTGGGCAGATGCTGGAGTGAGCAGGTGAGATGGTGGGGGGAGCTTGGCAGGTGCTGGAGTGAGCAGGTGAGATGGTGGGGGGAGCTGGGCAGGTGCTGGAGTGAGCAGGTGAGATGGCGGGGGGAGCTGGGCAGGTGCTGCAGTGAGCAGGTGAGATGGTGGGGGGAGCTGGGCAGGTGCTGCAGTGAGCAGGTGAGATGGTGGGGGGAGCTGGGCAGGTGCTGCAGTGAGCAGGTGAGATGGTGGGGGGAGCTGGGCAGGTGCTGGAGTGAGCAGGTGAGATGGTGGGGGGAGCTGGGCAGGTGCTGGAGTGAGCAGGTGAGATGGTGGGGGGAGCTGGGCAGGTGCTGCAGTGAGCAGGTGAGATGGTGGGGGGAGCTGGGCAGGTGCTGCAGTGAGCAGGTGAGATGGTGGGGGGAGCTGGGCAGGTGCTGGAGTGAGCAGGTGAGATGGTGGGGGGAGCTGGGCAGGTGCTGGAGTGAGCAGGTGAGATGGTGGGGGGAGCTGGGCAGGTGCTGGAGTGAGCAGGTGAGATGGTGGGGGGAGCTGGGCAGATGCTGGAGTGAGCAGGTGAGATGGTGGGGGGAGCTTGGCAGGTGCTGGAGTGAGCAGGTGAGATGGTGGGGGGAGCTGGGCAGGTGCTGGAGTGAGCAGGTGAGATGGCGGGGGGAGCTGGGCAGGTGCTGCAGTGAGCAGGTGAGATGGTGGGGGGAGCTGGGCAGGTGCTGCAGTGAGCAGGTGAGATGGTGGGGGGAGCTGGGCAGGTGCTGCAGTGAGCAGGTGAGATGGTGGGGGGAGCTGGGCAGGTGCTGCAGTGAGCAGGTGAGATGGTGGGGGGAGCTGGGCAGGTGCTGCAGTGAGCAGGTGAGATGGTGGGGGGAGCTGGGCAGGTGCTGCAGTGAGCAGGTGAGATGGTGGGGGGAGCTGGGCAGGTGCTGTCAGTCGCCCTACAGTCACAGCTTTTGGCTCATGTGAATAGACATGCCATAAAAACTGGCCCCTATTAATTATGGTCTGTGAGCAATAAAGACAATGAAAATGGCTTGCTGTTCTGCAGCTGAAGCCACACTTAACAATTGTGAACTCTGAAAACAAGAAACAATGGTAAAGTCAATAAGCTTGAAGACATTAAGCTCTCATTGTAAATAATGTGAAAATACAGATAGCACTAAAAAGAGCAATTTATTATTCCTCTGTGTCTCACAGAAGAATGGCTTTTGGCATGGTATTCCACCTGAAGCCTCTGACCCTGGTATTGGCAGAACGGGCAGTGATAACTGCCAGAATTACAAATATACACTTTTGGGCTCTCGTCATGGTGTAAGTGTGTGATGTGTTTCTGGTCAAAGAAAATAAACACAAACAAAATGGTTAGGCAATAGGCAGGAATAAAATAAGCTGCATATACATTTATTTTGTAAAAATCGAATTGAAATATAGTTTATGCATAGTTTTTTCACGACTTTGCTTATACAGCAATCCTACTGTATAGTTATTAATATTAGTATTAGCAGTGCTTGAATTGGGCCGGTACTCACCGGTACGCAGTACCGGCACTTCTGATTTTTACCCATGTGGTACCGGCACTTCTTACTGAGTACCGGCAAGGTGCCGGTACTCAGCCGCCGGCAATATACGTATATATTGTAAACGCGCAAATGTGGGTCTGACTCTGCCTCACAGAGGGTGACTGGCTGTCTACATGACCTGGCCTGCCGACATTGCCACTTTCATACAGATCATACTAATGCCCTCGATTGGTCTCTGTGTGTCATTCAAGCTCGGGAGGGTGTGTGTTGGTGTATGTGTGTGGCGCGAGCGAGCGAGAAAGCGCGGGCACCGGTTACGTGTATTGTTGTTAGCATCTGGTGCTAGCTAGCTGCGCTAACGGATATAAGGAGCTGTTTCAACAACAAGGTGGAGGGAGAGTCCTTTGCTGTCAGACTGAGAGGCTGAAACTACAGCTCTGGTGAGGTAAATTACTCTGAGTGTTTAGATAGTTAACTTAGTTTAAGTTATCTCAGTGGGTCTCAAACGGTTCGGTCACCATTTATGTAAACACATATTTCCATTTGAGGGGGTAGTGATTAGTAAAATATGCATGAATAATACAAACAAAATGTTAACTAGGGGAAAAAAGGTAAGATAAACTTGTTGAGAGCTAAAACTAGTCTTTGCTGTTGCCTCAAAGAGGAGCAGGGGGAGAGGAGGGAGACAGGAGAGGCCGATTCAGGAGCCCAGACACACTCACAACTATAAATGAACCAAAAACAAATAAATAAACAAGTTTCAATGTTTTTTCATACTGGATATTGTATGTTATTGGTTATGGCCATGGCTTATGATTTTATGATTATTTAAATGTATACATTTTTGTTTCATTTGGGTGTAGTCTCTTTATTTCCCCCTCAAAATGCACCAGATTGATGCATTTAAGTCCAACATTTAAAAAAAAATCTTACCGGGGGAGCATGCCCCCGGACCCCCCTATAGGATTTGAGGCCCAGCCATACTGTTCCCAAATAGATTTGCAATTTTTTTTAAATAGTAACCCATCTCCATATGTTTCTTTTTGGGTAGTAGATTTAAACTAGAGGGCTATCACTTTGTGCAGCAACGCTATTGACAAATAAATCCAGCAAAATGGCACAAAAAACTGGTAGTGGCCTCAGGGACGAGGAGTCATTTAACCAGCCAGTAGGAGTCAAGCTTTACTTTCTTTTATATCCATAAAGAAAAAGTAAATCTATTTTCAGTTGTTTCATTATGGATGTTGAGAGGTATCCATATATCTCTTCATGTTGCTCTCAAAGTGCACCAGATTGATGCATCTAACTTCAATATTTAAAAAAAAAATGTCCTGGGGGAGCATGCCCCCGGACCCCCCTAGACTAGAGGGTATCAGGTTCACTCCCCGCTTATAAAAATAGCACTTTACCACTGCACCCCCTCTAATCTCAGATGCACCCTGAGTCATTTTGTTTAAGTACAGTGAGCCTTTCTAAAATATACAGTAAAGAGACAAACCCAACAGCATTATAGGATATACTATGACTTTGTGCCAAATACTTGTTGCTGATTTAGAATACTGGCACCTTTTTTATTCCAATTCAAGCACTGAGTATTAGTACAAAGATAGGTTAGCATTTTTCGCTCGGGGCTAATTCAGAGGCTCATTGTTAGCATTTTGTGTTTTTTTTGAGAACTTTTTTTTTTATATGGATATAAAATATTAATAATTTATTAAATATTAAGGTTCCTTAAACGTTGTTTCCTGCAAATTACGCAATTTCGGCCTAAGAAAATAATATATTACTATCAATCAACAAATGTTCAACCGCAGCAAAAACAAATAGTTAATTTATTCAGGGTTACTTACCTCCATCCAGCGCCGTATAGAGTGAGAGTTACGTCATCTCCGTTCACTCCAATGGACCACTTTTTTACAGCAATGGCGGATCGTGGAGCCTCTCAATCGTTCCCCGGAAGTTAGCGCCAAGCCTAGCAGAGCTGTAGAGTTTCAGCATAATAGATCGTTCGTGACGGACTTTTAAAGGTAAGAAGAAGTTTAAAGATTTATATTGTGGATATTATCAGTACATCTGATTCAAATTAACATGTGTATTAAAGGATGTCGGTGGATTATCCCTAAATTAGTAGATTTAGGGAACGTTTACAGATAACAGATAAAGCTAGGATTCCGGATCAAGTTAGCAACACAAGTTGAACAGCCTTTTAATTGTAAATTCCGTTCTCTTAATGTCATTTCGTCCAACGTTGTTGAATTAGAGAAGAGGGTCTTCTAAAAGGGATTGTATGCGGGGGTGGAGGGAGTTAAATATTAGATAAATATAACTTTGGTGCGTGTAAGAGTGAGTGTTTTTAGCAGAGCCATATTGTGTCCTTGTGATTATGTTGATTATTACCTGTCTGTATAATGTTGCAGCTCAGCTGATTTTGGATTGATGGCAAAGGGAGAGGGACTTAAGTGAGAGTGAAAACACAAGGTAAGTTTAATACTACTGTTTTATATAAGTAAGCATACTAAACATGTATTCTATCACTGTATTATATAAGTAATCTTGTTAATAACCTACTGTATGGCAGGTGGAGGGGCAGTGATGTTACAGGTGGAGGAGCAAAACTGCAAGACTGCAAACTCACAAGACAGAGAAATCAAAGTTTGTTCTCCAGAGAAGAGGTTGATTTCACTTCATTTATTTCATATTTTCTAAAGATGTGGAAATGGCAACAAAAAAAAACTTGAGAGCTGCAACCAAGACAACTGTAACAACATGAGTAGAGAGCCACCAAGGTTTTTCAAGTCCATCTCTTACTCCATTTTGCCAACCCAAACTTCCAGGTACATGACGGGACACGTTGCTGGTTTTTGTTGTTTGCGCTCCTCTGGCTGGGTGCTGGCAGGTGGAGGGCAGTGATGTTGGCAGGTGGAGAGGCATTGATGTTACGGGTGGAGGGGCATTGATGTTAGCTGTTACACACCAGGCTCAAACTTAACACATTGTATCCTTCTTTGCAGTGTAATTAATCCTGGAAGGGGAATCTGCAATTCCTGCAGTTTTGTAACCCGTTGGTCCGCACGCAAAGCACATTTTTAAAGCCTTCTTAATTGTCTCATTGCTCCATTTCATCCCCTTTGTGGTGAGTCTGCCTAATGCCTTAGGTTGGTCTTTTTAAAACGTTTTCTTATATTTGTTGTCCCTAATTTTCATTGTTTTCTTGAGAGCTGCATTTTCCTTCCTGATTTTTCTTAGTGCAGACTTTGCTTTTTTGGTGATTCCTTCTTGGCTCTTTAATTTTCTCTTTAATTTTTTTAATAGATCTGTTTGACTGGCTGCTGGTTCCCTCGTATGCTGACTGGCTGCTGGTTCCCTCGTATGCTGACTGGCTGCTGGTTCCCTCGTATGCTGACTGGCTGCTGGTTCCCTCGTATGCTGACTGGCTGCTGGCTGAATGGGTGGTGTCCACCCTCCCTGTCTCTCCTTACTAGCCATGTCCTCTCTTTCTTCACCCTCACTTTCCTTTCTCTCAGTCTCCTCATCCCTTCTTCCCTCAATCTTTGAGACTAATGTAAGTAGAAGACATGGCACTGTAGATTTTCGAACATTTAAAATATTATACCACTTAAAAATAAGAAATATGACTTTTGTTAATAAGAGTTCATACTTATTATACCTGTGTCACCTTTCACACTATAGCTGTGATCATGAGATATGGGCTTTGTAGATACAGGTCCCGGGGTGAATCGTGGTGCAGGGGCCCTTCTCTTTTTGACCACAGGGCGATGCACGAAGATGGTGGGTATAGCCTCTGCTCTCAGCCTAGTCTTGCCCTTTTTTGTCTTGACAAACTGTTCTGCATCAAAATGTGCCTGCGGAGTGACTTGAGGTTACTTCACACACAGAACAACTCAGCTTTGTCTGCCCACATAAATATTCCATAGTGGTTGAATACACAGTATTAGGAAACACTTTATACTTACTGGACATGTTATACTCATTACATACTGTATATAAAATATGACCAAGAATGTGAGACAACTTTATAGAAATTCATATCACATCTGTTACTGATGCCATTTGTCATATTTTGTTAAACTCACAAATAATAAAGTTCCATAACTTCAGTTGGGAACAAAGACCACACCTTATCTCCCCAAGGCAATTTCCCATCCAATAGGTGTGCTATATACGTGTGTATAACCCTTTCTCCTGTCTGTTACTCCCTCTTTCAGCACAAGAACCAGAGGGGGATTCAATGGAGCCTGAATACCTGCATTGAGACCCTCACCCTGCACCCTGAGTCTCAGCTCTGTGTTTTTCAAGCCTTTCCCTTTTTTTTGTTGTATTAAACAAAACATTAAGCTTTCCCAATGGTGTGGTTTTCGTTTTGTGAAAAAGTGCAAATGCAGTGTTTGTATATAATATCCTCACATATTTTTTTGCTGTTGGTCGTGAAATTGCTCCTGCTGACTTGAGCAAGCCATTTTTTCCTCCGCTCTGTGTCAGTGGGGAAGCCGTACATTCGTACTCCTTTCTCGGAGCGATTTGAGCATCCCCAGGCAGCACAGCAAACCATGGTGGCGACTAGGAGGCAACACAGCAAACCAGGACAACACGGAGGAAAAGGCACAGACAAACTGCATGATATGCTATTCAATGTTTATTGAATTCCATGTATTTGCAATGGATGTTCCTAAAACAACACATTTAACATCATCATCATGCTGCTGCTGCTGCTGCTGCTGCTAGTCCTTTGATAGTCACCTGTCGGTCTACTGTCAGTAGTAAGATTCATCCCGCTTTCGTCTCATTAGTATGCATAGAAAGTGACAAGTGCTGTGACAGGTCACACCTCTACCTACTTATGCTAATGAGCTAAGTCCCGCCTCCCCTTTGTTCGAGGTGTGAGATCTCAAGTAGGTGTGATATCCCAAGTAGGTGTGAGATCCGTCGATAGGAGGGGGTTGATGTGTATTCACAGGTGTGAAAAGCCCCCACTGTTGCGCCTTATGGTGTATCATAAAAAATGTTTCAATCACATTAGTATGCATAAAAAGTGACAGGTGGGCCCGCCCCCCAAGTGTGTGTGTGTGTGTGTGTTTGTGTTGGTGTGGGTGTGGGGACCTTCATTGATGTCCTCCCAAGGAGGTGTGTGTGTGTGTGTGTGTGTGTGTGTGTGTGTGTGTGTGTGTGTGTGTGTGTGTGTGTGTGTGTGTGTGTGTGTGTGTGTGTGTGTGTGTGTGTGTGTGTGTGTGTGTGTGTGTGTGTGTGTGTGTGTGTGTGTGTGTGTGTGTGTGTGTGTGTGTGTGTGTGTGTGTGTGTGTGTGTGTGTGGGGAGACCTTCACTCCAGAGCTATAGGTGCCTATCTTAACACCCCATTGCCCTGCAGTCGGCCAGAGGCTGTAAAAAGTCCTGGAAAGCAGGCAGGCACCACAGAGATGACTGTGTGTGTATTAGAGAGCCTGAGGAGACACATTTTTACCGCCCATGCTTGACTGTTTATCTGTGCACTTTTCAACTGTATACAATACAACACAAAAATGCCCAGTGCTGCTAAGAAATAAGTTCAGAAAGCTCTGAAAGCTCTAACAAAAGTAACTCTCCAGGTATTTCAGACAGAGTATGCGGATTCGGTCAGATCAGAACAAAGAAAACACCTTTTGCCTTCCTAATGTCACACTTTCCTCTTTTCTATGGCCTGTGTCTGTAGAGTTGGGGGAGACTTCCTCACCCCTTCCTTCCATCTCTCTCTCTCTCTGTTTCTGCTGATGTGTAAAATATACAAAATAACGTTGTATATACTTACTCTCTTGTTAAAAGGCGATGAAGTTTGCAGCGTATGCCAGCCATCAGTGTTCTAGTTTTAAGGCTTTGCATACCTCAAAGTGTGTCTAAAAGTATCTTGGCAAGAGAAAAAAAAATAAAAAAAGCCAAAATTCGCCTAGGCCATTTAAAAGAAACCGAATTGCTGCTAAGAAATAAGTTCAGAAAGCTATGACTCCAGTGGAACACTATTAGAGTCAAAAGTAACTCTCAATGTATTCAGACAGAGTATGCAGATTGGGGCTGATCAGAACAAAGAAAGCACCTTCCTCGTCAAAAGTTAGTCACACAATCCCTTACTGTCACCCTTACCTCGTCCTATGGCTGTCAGGCCTTTTGGTGTGTGCGTGTGTGTGTGTGTGTGTGTGTGTGTGTGTGTGTGTGTGTGTGTGTGTGTGTGTGTGTGTGTGTGTGTGAGCCTGGCCCTGCCCCCTCCTCCCCCCTTCCTGCCATCTTATCACTAGACAGAGGGGGGATGGGTTCTCTCTAAAACAAAGTGTCTGTAAAGGTGCCTGCCATCTCTCTCTCTGTTTCTGCTGATACTTACTCTCTTGTTAAAAGGTGATGACGTTTGCAGCGTAAGCCAGCCTTCAGTGTTCTAGTTTTAAGGTTTTGCATACCTCAAAGTGTGTCTAAAAGTATCTTGGCAAGAGAAAAAAAGCCAAAATCCGCCTAGATCATTAAAAAGAAACCGAATTCCACGTTTTACAAATGAACAGACACAAATGCAGACTTGACTACTTGGCAGTTGATTAAAGCAGATGTGTCCTTTTTCATCTCTCAAAGGTTTGGGTCCTGTTCAACACTGGGTACAGAAATATATTCAATATACAGTCATTTGTAAGTAAAGATTTTTTAAGTTGTAAGCACTTAGAAATATACATTGATTGCATTTAAAGTGGCTGTAGACAACTTATCATAATGAAGTAATTGATTGCACACATTTGTAATGGATGTAAAATAAAGACGACATTAGCATTTAAATTGGCTCCCTATAAGACTCGCTTTCTCTATGAAATTATGTCTGGTTCTGAGTAGTGGTCTCCCTTTCACAATAAAAAGCCCAAACACAATACTTTCTGAATCACTGCAGGAAGTAATGTGCTAAAATGCAAATACAAATAGCTTACAGTAGCTCCCAATTAGTTGAACAATCGGAAAACCGCAAGGACTGTGGAAACACCTACTGGCAAAGGATTGTGGATGCAAATTATGCAAAGAGGAAGAAAAAACATTCTATCTAAAGCTAGATAACACAATCTATGTATTGACAGTATGAGTACAACAAAAACAGTATGCATGTTGATGCAAACGACGATGTTCAGTAAACGATCAATCAAAATCGAAGGATCAAATGTATTTTTAAATGGAGCAGAAATAGAACTAGTCTCCCAGTGCAAGTATCTTGAACAGGGAGTGTCATATTGGACTCGCGCTTGACTTTTTAAGAAACATATCCAGAAAGTATCCAATACCATTAAATTCAACTTGCAACATTTTAAACAAATTAGACCTTTTTCTTAACTGTCAATGCTGCAAAGTCATACCTCCACTGTATGATTCTATCCAACATTGAATACTGTTTTACAAACTGGTCGTTTGCTTGTGCCACACACCTGAAACCCATAGAACAGCTGTTCAAGAGAGCTATC
Organism: Notothenia rossii; assembly: GCF_949606895.1. Lineage (NCBI taxonomy): Eukaryota > Metazoa > Chordata > Actinopteri > Perciformes > Nototheniidae > Notothenia > Notothenia rossii. The sequence goes on from NC_136903.1 coordinate 35,729,214, forward strand.
CAGGTGTTTGACAGAAAGCCACAGTCATACCACCACTGTACCATCCTTGAAAATCACAATTTCTTGAGTTTTTGACATTTTTATGTCTTTTAAAAGTATGTGTTTTTAAAAAAATTATATTTACATGGGCTGGCCCCCCTCCCCTTGGGGGAATTCATCCACAGAAAACACACTGGACGCAGCACTAGGTCAGAAACCAGAGGAGACTGTGAAGTCCACCACAGACGGAACACCTTTGACAAAATGTCCTCTCCATTAAAGGCAGCTCATTGTGGAATAGCCCCCCAACTGAGATACGGGATTGTCCCACTCTCAATAGTTTTAAAGGTCAACTTAAAGAATGGTTGAGCAACAAACAGACGTGTAATCACTGTTAAATAAATGCACTTTAACACAGGGGTATCTCCTCTTGCACTTTATGTATTGCTTTTATCTTATCTTGCACTTTATATATCATAGCTGCTACATTGTACTGCCATGTGGTCAATGCTTGTATGCTGCTCATGCTCTTTCTGCATATCATGTATTTTATTTTTGCTGTATATATATAAATGTCATGTTCTTATATGCTGTATGGGACGGGACTACAGATGGAAATTAGCTCAAAGCTAAAATCCAGCTCATTTACACTTGTAAGCATTATTTTTGTTTTAAAGTGTTCATCAATGTGCACTACGGTAGCCCTGAAGAAAATTAAACATTAAAATATGTTATCGATGTCCCCATTCCCAGTTTGTTTTGGGAATAATTGCAATGTTTACTATGTTTTGGTAGCTCTTAACAAAACAGAATTTTTGTAAAAGACAAATTTGTGATTTTAACACTGTTTCGATGAAACAATACATTATACAATATTACGACTTTTTGCCATATTTTTAACACAATATACTTGTACCTTTTTTTTTTGTGGTTGTAGGGCTTCAAGATATTTTGCATGTCATGCATAAACACGGTGTCATCTTTTACTTGAAACTGACGTGCTGCCCGTTTTACAAAACAAGTTATTTTTCTGCTTCTTCATCCTCTGAATTTTCCTCCCCCGTCCCTCTTCCTTCAGCCAGCACAACAAGAATCAAGGTGGATCTGTGAAATGAAACACCTCTTCCCAAAGCGTGACTTCCCTATTGAGAGCATGCGTCTAGGGCAGTAGGGTCTAAACCAGGGGTACTCAAATACAAATGTTAAAGGTCCAAAAAAATGTTTTTAATAAGACAAAGGTCCGATGATTACGGTCATTCAACATTTTAAACAATTGCAACAAGATTCTTAACACGAGGTTGCAAAAACAAAAATAATCTGTGTGCAGCAGTTTTCATTGTTATTGCGTCTGTGCTTGATCCCTCAGAGTCGCAGAGCTGCACAGTTATGAATAAAGGCAGCCGCACCCTCTTTCATTCAGCATTCCCATCATTGCTTTATAAGTGTCTTGCCCCCTTGTGTGTCCACTGAGGTTCGTCAGGCCCAACTCATCTTCAACAAACTCCCCCTTTGCCTCATCATAAAAACTCACAAACACCAGCAACTGAGCATTGTCAGTGGTGCCAGTGGACTCATCCACAGCTAAGGAAATGCACTGTGCATTTTGTATTCCATCACAAAGCTGATTAATCAAATCACCAGCCAGTATTTATGTTCTTCTGGTTGCTGTGGAATCTGAGAGGGGGATTTGCTTTATTTGACCTGTCATTTCCTCTTTTTGTTTGCCTTCAAACATGGTCTCCATCACTTCAGTCATGCATTATTTTATACTTCAGTTATTATCCAGTGGAAAGTCCTTACCTACTGGCCTAGTTAAAAAAAAGTGGTTACTTTTTTTTGGCTGGGCAGTGTAGTTTTACACACCGTCTTATTTGACTTTCTCAGGACTTAGAACAGTTTTTTGGGGGCAGACCCCCACAAAGAAAAAACTCGTAAGGTCATCATCTTAACAGTTTTGTATGCTCATCCCGTGAGCAGAGCATCATGTCTATTACAGCTGAATGCCGCGATTACCATTTTGTTCAGCAAAACGCCTCACCAAATTAGTAAGATCCAAAGCTTTAGTGCGTTTTGATTCAATGAACAGCCATTGATTCAATGTACAGCCAAACTTGACAGTCTCTTCTCTGTCATTGTAGACCGCAAATACCTCATTCCTTCAGTACTTAGGTCCGAATCAGTCTATGGTCCGAATGCTTCTCGTTTTGCGCCGTACCGTTCAAATGAAATCGCCGCCAATCATATTTCAACGCTCGCGCCATGGGTTGACGTGCGTTACAAGACGTGTGTCTTGTGCTGCATTCACTTGCACTCGGACATTAGAGACGTTCTCTCATAAATGTCCGATGAGCCACAACTTTTCTTTCAAAACAAAGCTGCCAACTGGGTGGCAAGGCCTATTTTTAGGGTGGCAGTTGCCACCCCATGCCGCCCCGGGGTCCCCGGTAGGTGAAACTAGGCTGCTAGCTACAGTACAGATGCAACTAGATGAGCTGTTAACTCTCGCTCTGACTTTTTTTTTTTTAAACACACATTTTTCCCACCCGCATTCCGCGAAGACCCGCCCTACTGTGCCTCTGATTCGCAGAGTGTTGGTGGGGGGGAAAAAACGCTGACGGGATGCTGAATGTGATTGGACCAATGCGTTGACAGACACACACAGACACACACAGACAGACAGACAGATAGAGCGCTGTTTGTACACAGCGGAGAATTTTGACTCGTTGCGTTGTCTCAAAAATAACACAGATAATACAGATAATACATATGAAAAGTATAATTTCGCTCAGAGTCCAGAGACAGTTGTCGTTCGGTCCGGATCCGGACCGGAGTCCGGACTTTGAGGATGCCTGGTCTAAACCAATTGGCCAGATATACTAACATGCAGAACGTACGGTATGTTTGAAGAGTAACCATTTATCCAGTTCAAGCTGTCTTTAAGATGTGACATTGCGCTCTGACTATTTCCCGTAAAATGGTGACAAACTATTTCTTATTCTTAAATTTGACCTCTTGCTGCTTGGTTGAAAATGATAGTTGAAAAATAACTTAAAAAAAAAAAAAGACTCAAACAGCGAGGGACATTATACTGGTGAAAAAAACTCTCAATTATACAGATGACTCCCCCTCCACTCAACGCAATAAGTCCCTCCCTCCACTCAGCAAAGCATCTAAAACTAAGGACCCCACTAAGACGACAGTTTGAAAACTAGCTATGGATCTGAGAAAAACCAAGTCTCCCCCCGTGAGTTGCAGCCAGGAACAAACTCCTGGACTACCATCATCACCACCATTCTGGACACTGTGACGACCCCTGCTTCACTGCCTATGCTGGTGTGGGTGTGCCTTTGTGTGTGGGTGTGTGTGCTTCTCTCTCCCTGATTGTATCCAGGTGCAGCCTCTCTCCAGGTGCTCCCAATCTGATCAGCGCCTCCATAAAGGATCTAAGTAGGCTGCAGTGGCTCTCTCTCTGCCCGGGAACGTAGGAGGAAGAGCAGCCCGGAACAGCTATCCTCCTGCATAGAGCTTGTTAACCCTGTTTGGTGGTCGGTTGTTTTGGGGAGTGTGAATAAACTCCTCTTTTTTCCGTACTCACGTCATCGTCTCATCGCTGCGTTTGTTATGGCTGAGAGCCAAGCCGTGACAGCTGGGGGCTCGTCCAAACCGGTAAGATAAGCTTGGGTGCGTGTGAGTTCGTTCGTTATTTTGTGTGGGGTTTCTCCTGATAGGTGGTAGCGTGGACCGTTGTGCGGGGTGTTAATGTTGTGGTGAAAGTGGCTGAAGCTTCGGTTTGGGGGCATGGCCGTGGTCGCAGTATTTTTGCTAGCTTGCTAGTCGCTTTGCTCGGCCAGCGGTCTTTAGTGCATAAGTACCCGCCGCAAGTAACCACATGAAGACCAGGGAGGAGATTAGTTAGCGGGTGTCGTAGTTAGTGGGGAAACTCCAATCAGTTTTTTTTCTCTTTTCTCTCTTTTGTCTCACTGTAAACTCGGTGTTGCGTTGTAGTATGGCGGAGGTAGACGCGTTTATCAGTGCTCCCTCTCAGGAAGCCCTTGAAAATTTCTCAATGGAGCAGCTGCTCGTTATTGCGGAACATTTCTCGGTGGAAGTCGTTGGCGATAAGAGGCTAAAAAGCACTATAAAAACCTCTATTGTGTCAGTATTACGTGAAACGGGTGTGCTTCCGGAAGTTAAGGAGGGGGTGTTAAAACCTCTGTTGCAGGCTAGTTTACTGTCCTTTGAGCAGCAGAAGGAGATGTTGTTGTTGCAGCTGAGTCATGACAAAATGAGGTATGAGATGGAGTTTGAAAAAGAGATTGCAGTGGAGAGGATGCGGCAGGAGACTGAGAAAGCCAAACTTGATATGGAAGGACAGCGTCTTTCCATAGGCAGAGGTAGTGCGGTGTTGGGTGAGCGGCACGGTGAACAGGTGCCCAGGTCTCCTCAGCGGTTCGATGCTAACAACTTGCGCTTGTTGCCGCAATTTAATGAAAGTGATCCTGACACTTTTTTTTTGCTTTTTGAACGGGTGGCTAAAGCTAGGGATTGGCCGGATGCAGACTGTGCCCTGATGCTTCAGTGTGTACTCACAGGAAGAGCATAGTCCGCATATTCCGCGTTGTGTTCGGAGGATAGCTCTAGCTATGTTAAAATAAAATTGGCGGTGCTTAGAGCTTATGAACTTGTTCCAGAGGCTTATCGACAGCGTTTTAGGTCCTTGGAGAAAAAACAGGGTCAGACTTATGTGGAAATGGCGAGGGATTTGTCTGTTCATTTTAAACGTTGGTTAGCAGTAGCAGCGGATGAGTTTGTGTTACTGCATAAGGGCAGGTTCGGAGGGCGTGCTGGAGATCTACCTGTGTTTGGGGGAAGTGGAAGGTCTGTTGATGTTGGGTCATTGGGGATGGATCAAAAGAAAGTGGCTTGGGAGAAATCTGAGGATACTTGTAACTATTGTCGTGAGAAAGGCCATTGGAAACCAGACTGTCCGGTGCTTAGAGCAAAATCCAAGGGAGGAAGATTTGTGGGTAAACCGGTTGCGTTTGCTGCTCCTGTGAGTAGCTGCTGTGTTGACGAGGTGCTTACGGACCACTTATGTGGACCTGAGGTTCTGGCGTCCTATGCTCCTTTTATAAGAGACGGCTTGGTGTCATTGGTGGGTAGCAATGTCAAAGTTCCAATTAAAATTGAGGGATACAGGTGCATTTGACTCCTTTATTGTTGACTCGGTTCTGCCTTTGTCTGAGGAAAGTGACACTGGTGACACGGTTCAGACTCGGGATGGGATTAGCGGTTTTTCCTGTTCCTGTCCATAGGATGTATCTCGACTGTGACCTTGTTAAAGGGGATGTAGCTATTGGGGTACGTCCAGCTTTTCCAATCGAGGGGATACATTTCATTCTGGGTAACGATTTGGCAGGTGGTAAAGTCTGGGCTGATGGCCCTTCTGTGTTGTTAGTCACTGGTGGTCTGATTGAGTCAGCATCTGAGAAGCGCTCTACAGTGGTGCCAGACGTTACGGCCGCGTGTGTGATCACAAGGGCTAGGGCCAAAAGGGATCAGGACTTGCTATCACATGGGAAGTCAACTGACACAGTGGAGGTTCCATCTTTGTCTGAGTTTTCGGTGTTACTTACACACCATGAGGTGGGAGAGGAGCAACGTCAGGATGCTTCGCTGAAAGGCCTTTTTGACTGTGCTGTGCCAGTGGCAGAGAGGGAAAACGCTTCAAGTGGATACATGTTGCGTAATGACTTGTTGTTTAGGAGATGGGGGCTGTTGATGGTGCAGGGACTGAGGTTTTCCAGCTGGTGGTGCCAACTAAGCTTCGTCCTCTTGTCCTGAAAGTCGCACATGATGAGTGTGGACACTTTGGGGTTCGGAAAACATATTGGAACATCCTGAAACACTACTTCTGGCCACGTCTTAAGACAGATGTGTCGCAGTATATTAGAACATGTCATGTGTGTCAGCTGACAGGGAAACCGAACCAGAAGATCAAACCAGCACCACTACAGCCGATACAAGTGGTAAGTGAACCATTTACACATCTCATTGTGGATTGTGTGGACCCTTTACCATGTTCAAAGTCTGGTTGCAAATATCTGCTGACTGTGATGTGTCAAACCACTAGGTATCCAGCGGCTTATCCTTTGAGGTCGATTACAACTAAGGCGGTGGTTAGGGCCTTGTTGCAGTTTATCTCAATATTTGGTATTCCTAAGGTCGTTCAGAGTGATCAAGGCTCCAATTTTTCGTCTCACATGTTTGCTCAGGTGTTGAAGCTTTTGAAGATTAAGAAGAACCAGTCAACAGCTTACCACGCCCAAAGTCAGGGTGCTTTGGAAAGGTTTCACCAGACATTGAAATCCTTGTTACGTGCTTACTGTACTGAGCTAGATGGAGACTGGGAGGAAAGTCTTCCTTGGTTGATGTTGGCTGCAAGGGAGGCGGTACATGAAGGTACGGGGTTTAGCCCTAATGAGTTGGTTTTCGGACATGCTGTACGGGGCCCCTTGGCAGTGCTGAAAGAGGGTTGTGTGGACACTGAGCCACCACGGAGCTTGGTGGATTATGTGAATGGCTTCAGACGTCGTTTGATTGTTGCTTTAAGTATGGCACGGGAAAAGTTGTCAGTGTCTCAAAGTAAAATGAAGGAGTTGTATGACCGTCGTTCGGCACGACAGGAGTTTAATCCAGGTGACCAGGTTCTATCACTTATGCCTATTGTTGGTTCCCCATTTCAGGCTAAATATTCAGGTCCGTACACTATCATTGAGAAAACTTCTGATTTAAATTATGTTGTGGCAACACCAGAACGAAGGAAGACTAAACGCCTCTGTCATGTAAATCTTCTGAAACCCTACCACAAGCGGGAGGTTAACACGGACACAGAGGTGGAGAAGGATGAGGTGCAGCCGGCTGTTGCGGTGTCACATGGTTTGATGCATGAGGGAGATGTAGTGCCTGAACCTGATGATAGTTTGCTCTGTGGTCATTTGAGAAATTCGGAATCGCTAGATAATTTAGACGGGTTGTTGTCTCATTTGGCGGAATCAAGACGTGAGGAACTCTCAGCATTGGTACACAAATATCTGTGTCTGTTTGGAGACACTCCGTCGCAAACTGACTGGGCTGAGCATGATATTGATGTTGGGGACGCTCAGCCGATTAAGCAACATTTTTATCGCATGCCACCAGTTAAGCGCAATCGGCTGGATGCAGAGATTAATTACATGTTGGAGAACAAAATTGCTGTCCCATCAGCATCTAGTTGGGCGTCTCCATGTATTTTGGTGCCAAAGCAGGATGGGACACCTAGATTCTGTACTGATCTAAGAAAAGTGAATGCGGTGACAAAATCTGACTCTTTTCCTTTGCCACGGATGGATGACTGTATAGATCAGGTGGGGTCCGCAAAGTATGTTAGCAAATTTGATTTGCTTAAAGGTTATTGGCAGATCCCCTTGTCCAAGCGGGCACAGGAAATAGCAGCATTTATCACACCATCTGGACTTTATTCATATAAGGTAATGCCGTTTGGGTTAAAAAATGCTCCTGCTACATTCCAACGTTTGATGAATCGCGTGGTGTCGGGTTTAGAGGGTTGTACGGTGTATCTAGACGATTTGGTAATTTGCAGTGACACTTGGACTGCTCATGTTCAGCGCATCGAGAGGTTGTTTGAACGGTTGACGGAGGCACATCTGACTATTAATTTGGCCAAATGTGCCTTTGCAAAGGCAACAGTGACATATCTTGGCCATGTGGTGGGTCAGGGTTGTGTGGCTCCAGTTCTGGCTAAGGTCAGAGCAATATCTGAATACCCACAACCCACAACCAAAAAGGAACTCCAGAGATTTTTGGGTATGGTGGGTTACTACAGGAGGTTCTGTGAACATTTTTCCACTACAGTGTTTCCTTTGACTGAACTTCTTAGGGCTAAGGTAAAATATACTTGGTCGGTCGACTGTCAGAAAGCGTTTGATAGGGTTAAGTCTCTGTTGTGTTCCTCTCAGGCGTTAGCGGCTCCATGTTTTGATCGTCCTTTTAGTCTCCAAGTAGATGCAAGCCAGGTGGGAGTCGGTGCGGTTCTGCTCCAGCTTGACAAGGGGGGGGGTGGAGAGACCCGTCAGTTTCTTTTCAAAGAAACTTAACAGTTACCAAAGGAATTATTCGGTGATTGAGAAGGAAGCGTTAGCACTCATTTGGGCGTTGCAGCATTTCACTGTATATGTGGGAGCAGGAGGACCAATTTTGGTTTACACAGATCACAATCCCCTGACCTTTTTGCATTCAATGAAGTGTCCTAACCAAAGACTGACGAGGTGGTCTTTGTTTCTTCAGGCTTACAACCTTGATGTTAGGCACATTAGGGGGTCTGACAATGTTATTGCTGACGCGCTGTCACGAGCCCCATGGCACTAAGTATGGTTAGGTCTTACCTTAATGTATATATATTGACTGTCATACTGTGATAAATCTTTCTTGCTCTGCCCATTCTTTTTAAATAGTGCTTCTCAGATACTGGTGTTGCTAAAGGTGTGGCTGGGCGTTGAAGGAGAGGATTGCTGTGTGAAGGTGGTGTTTTTTTTTGTTTTTTTCATTAGGGACCTGGGGGAGTTCCATATGTGGGGTTTTGTTTTCCATGACCTTTTGGTTTGGGATGGGGTTGGTTGGTGTTGCCGGTGGCCCTTGGGACACCGACTTTAAGGGGGGGGGTGTGACGACCCCTGCTTCACTGCCTATGCTGGTGTGGGTGTGCCTTTGTGTGTGGGTGTGTGTGCTTCTCTCTCCCTGATTGTATCCAGGTGCAGCCTCTCTCCAGGTGCTCCCAATCTGATCAGCGCCTCCATAAAGGATCTAAGTAGGCTGCAGTGGCTCTCTCTCTGCCCGGGGAACGTAGGAGGAAGAGCAGCCCGGAACAGCTATCCTCCTGCATAGAGCTTGTTAACCCTGTTTGGTGGTCGGTTGTTTTGGGGAGTGTGAATAAACTCCTCTTTTTTCCGTACTCACGTCGTCTCATCGCTGCGTTTGTTATGGCTGAGAGCCAAGCCGTGACAACACCCTAATCTTGCAGTACTACTGCTGCTTATTTTGCTCCTTGGGCCAAGACGTCTCTGTTTTTGGACACAGTGAAATCAGTGTTGGTTGATATTGTGGAGGGGGTGATACATCGGTACAGAGAAGAAATATGCAACGGATGTCGAGTCAGTCACCCCGGCCAGAGGCAACACGATTGTCTAAATGACATGCCCGATTTTTTCTTCAGAAACAATTACAACACGTTAATGAAAAGACTCTGGCTCACCGACTTCATTACTGAGATCGACCAGACTCTTATTGATAAAGACATTTTCACGGATGATTGGAGGATCCAAGGCGCTTCGGAGGTTTTTCTGCACAATCTCAAAAATTGTAGACGCCTCAAGGAGAGACTTTAAAGATCCATGCCGAGTTGGATGGAGAAGAAGAAGACTAATAACCTGCGGTTGGTTGAAGCCAGGGATTTTTTCTTTTTCGATACATTGCCTTTTTGCTTTAAAGTAAAATAAAAATGGGGAACTACTATGCAAAACGCTCCGTATATATTGATCAGAATGTAGTCAATACCCTTTTAATAAGTGTGGTGATGAGGACGATTGAAAACAGAGTGAATAGTGATCCCTGTGTAAACAGAATGGCTGAAGTTTGTAAACTAGAAGACATTTTGGATATCGTTCGTTCTGGCAGTACTATTCCTGGTCATTGGGAAACGATTGTAAACGAAACATTTAAAGTGGTCCTGGAATCTTCATTTTCCGAAACATTCTGTAACATTACCGAAGAAATGAAACAAACATCAAAAGTGTATCATGTGCTCTCATTGTATGCTCTGTTTGTAGATGTAATGCATCTTTGTGTCAAAAACAGCATACACATGAATATTTTGACTGAAGTGAAAAAACTATCATGATATTTCCAGTAATCTGGGGAATTCTAAGCTGGAGATGGTCCTGGGGATGTTACAATCAGTATAATTATTGATTTTGTGTGTGAAAATGTTTAAATGTAAATAGGACATTTTTTTTTTTTAAATAAAAAAGTGTTTTTTACATTTTAAAAACTGTTGTCTTCATTATAGCAAGGGGAGCGTGTCTGATACATGTGTATTACAGTGCTTCACATGCACTGTTGTCTTCATTATAACAAGGTGTTTCTGTGTTTCTGTGGGGGTATAATACGCACGTTTCAATACACATGTATCACATCTTCACTGTTACCCTCCCCTTGTTATAATGAAGACAACAGTGCATGTGAAGGACTGTAATACACATGTATCAGACACGCTCCCCTTGCTATAATGAAGACAACAGTTTTTAAAATGTAAAAAACACTTTTTTTTTATTTAAAAAAAAATGTCCTATTTACATTTAAACATTTTCACACACAAAAATCAATAGTTATACTGATTGTAACATCCCCAGGACCGTCTCCAGCTTAGAATTCCCCAGATTACTGGAAATATCATGATGGAGTTTTTTCACTTCAGTCAAAATATTCATGTGTATGCTGTTTTTGACACAAAGATGCATTACATCTACAAACAGAGCATACAATGAGAGCACATGATACACGTTTGATGTTTGTTTCATTTCTTCGGTAATGTGACAGAATGTTTCGGAAAATGAAGATTCCAGGACCACTTTAAATGTTTCGTTTACAATCGTTTCCCAATGACCAGGAATAGTACTGCCATAACGAACGATATCCAAAATGCCTTCTAGTTTACAAACTTCAGCCATTCTGTTTACACGGGGATCACTATTCACTCTGTTTTCAATCGTCCTCATCACCACACTTATTAAAAGGGTATTGAGTACATTCTGATCAATATATACGGAGCGTTTTGCATAGTAGTTCCCCATTTTTATTTTACTTTAAAGAAAAAGTCAATGAATCGAAAAAGAAAAAATCCCTGGCTTCAACCAACCGCAGGTTATTAGTCTTCTTCTTCTCCATCCAACTCGGCATGGATCTTTTCAAGTCTCTCCTTGAGGCGTCTAGAATTTTTGAGATTGTGCAGAAAAGCCTCCGAAGCGCCTTGGATCCTCCAATCATCCGTGAAAATTTCTTTATCAACAAGAGTCTGGTCGATCTCAGTAATGAAGTCGGTGAGCCAGAGTCTTTTCATTAACGTGTTATTGTTTCTGAAGAAAAAATCGGGCATGTAATTCAGACAATCGTGTTGCCTCTGGCCGGGGTGACTGACTCGGCATCCGTTGCATATTTCTTCTCTGTACCGATGTATCACCCCCTCCACAATATCAACCAACACTGATTTCACTGTGTCCATAAACAGAGACGTCTTGGCCCAAGGAGCAAAATAAGCAGCAGTAGTACTGCAAGATTAGGGTGTCCAGAATGGTGGTGATGATGGTAGTCCAGGAGTTTGTTCCTGGCTGTAACTCACGGGGGGAGAGTTGGTTTTTCTCAGATCCATAGCTAGTTTTCAAACTGTCGTCTTAGTGGGGTCCTTAGTTTTAGATGCTTTGCTGAGTGGAGGGAGGGACTTATTGCGTTGAGTGGAGGGGGAGTCATCTGTATAATTGAGAGTTTTTTTTCACCAGTATAATGTCCCTTGCTGTTTGAGTCTTTTTTTTTTTTTTAAGTTATTTTTCAACTATCATTTTCAACCAAGCAGCAAGAGGTCAAATGTAAGAATAAGTAATAGTTTGTCACCATTTTACGGGAAATAGTCAGAGCGCAATGTCACATCTTAAAGACAGCTTGAACTGGATAAATGGTTAGTCTTCAAACATACCGTACGTTCTGCATGTTAGTATATCTGGCCAATTGGTTTAGACCCTACTGCCCTAGACGCATGCTCTCAATAGGGAAGTCACGCTTTGGGAAGAGGTGTTTCATTTCACAGATCCACCTTGATTCTTGTTGTGCTGGCTGAAGGAAGAGGGACGGGGGAGGAAAATTCAGAGGATGAAGAAGCAGAAAAATAACTTGTTTTGTAAAACGGGCAGCACGTCAGTTTCAAGGAAAAGATGACACCGTGTTTATGCATGACATGCAAAAAAAATTTGAAGCCCTACAACCACAAAAAAAAAAAAGGTACAAGTTTATTGTGTTAAAAATATGGCAAAAAGTCGTAATATTGTATAATGTATTGTTTCATCGAAACAGTGTTAAAATCACAAACTTACCTTTTAGAGTCGCAGTCTTTTATAAAAATTCTGTTTTGTTAAGAGCTACCAAAACATAGTAAACATCGCAATTATTCCCAAAACAAACTGGGAATGGGGACATCGATAACATATTTTAATGTTTAATTTTCTTCAGGGCTACCGTAGTGCACATTGATGAACACTTTAAAACAAAAAATAATGCCTACAAGTGTAAATGAGCCGGATTTTAGCTTTGAGCTAATTTCCATCTGTAGTCCCGTCCCATACAGCATATAAGAACATGACATTTATATATATATATATATATACAGCAAAAATAAAATACATGATATGCAGAAAGAGCATGAGCAGCATACAAGCATTTACCACATGGCAGTACAATGTAGCAGCTATGATATATAAAGTGCAAGATAAGATAAAAGCAATACATAAAGTGCAAGAGGAGATACCCCTGTGTTAAAGTGCATTTATTTAACAGTGATTACACGTCTGTTTGTTGCTCAACCATTCTTTAAGTTGACCTTTAAAACTATTGAGAGTGGGACAATCCCGTATCTCAGTTGGGGGGCTATTCCACAATGAGCTGCCTTTAATGGAGAGGACATTTTGTCAAAGGTGGTCCGTCTGTGGTGGACCTCACAGTCTCCTCTGGTTTCTGACCTAGTGCTGTGTCCAGTGTGTTTTCTGTGGATGAATTCCCCTAAGGGGAGGGGGGCCAGCCCATGTAAATATAATTTTTTTAAAAACACATACTTTTAAAAGACATAAAATTGTCAAAAACTCAAGAAATTGTGATTTTCAAGGATGGTACAGTGGTGGTATGACTGTGGCTTTCTGTCAAACACCTGGATAGCTCTCTTGAACAGCTGTTCTATGGGTTTCAGGTGTGTGGCACAAGCAAACGACCAGTTTGTAAAACAGTATTCAATGTGGGATAGAATCATACAGTGGAGGTATGACTTTGCAGCATTGACAGTTAAGAAAAAGGTCTAATTTGTTTAAAATGTTGCAAGTTGAATTTAATGGTATTGGATACTTTCTGGATATGTTTCTTAAAAAGTCAAGTGCGAGTTCCAATATGACACTCCCTGTTCAAGATACTTGCACTGGGAGACTAGTTCTATTTCTGCTCCATTTAAAAATACATTGGATCCTTCGATTTTGATTGATCGTTTACTGAACATCGTCGTTGAGAGTTCTTTCACCAGTATAATGTCCCTCGCTGTTTGAGTCTTTTTTTTTAAAGTTATTTTTTCACCTATCATTTTCAACCAAGCAGCAAGAGGTCAAATTTAAGAATAAGTAATCGTTTGTCACGATTTTACGGGGGATAGTCAGAGCGCAATGTCACATCTTAAAGACAGCTTGAACTGGATAAATGGTTAGTCTTCAAACATACCACACGTTCTGCATGTTAGTATATCTGGCCATTTGGTTTAGACCCTACTGCCCTAGACGCATGCTCTCAATAGGGAAGTCACGCTTTGGGAAGAGGTGTTTCATTTCACAGATCCACCTTGATTCTTGTTGTGCTGGCTGAAGGAAGAGGGACGGGGGAGGAAAATTCAGAGGATGAAGAAGCAGAAAAATAACTTGTTTTGTAAAACGGGCAGCACGTCAGTTTCAAGGAAAAGATGACACCGTGTTTATGCATGACATGCAAAATATCTTGAATTCCTACAACCAAAAAAAAAAGATTGTGTTAAAAATATGGCAAAAAGTCGTAATATTGTATAATGTATTGTTTCTTCGAAACAGTGTTAAAATCACAAACTTGCCTTTTAGAGTCGCAGTCTTTTACAAAAATTCTGTTTTGTTAAGAGCTACCAAAAACATAGTAAACATCGCAATTATTCCCAAAACAAACTGGGAATGGGGACATCGATAACATATTTTAATGTTTAATTTTCTTCAGGGCTACCGTAGTGCACATTGATGAACACTTTAAAACAAATATAATGCTTACAAGTGTAAATGAGCCGGATTTTAGCTCTGAGCTAATTTCCATCTATAGTCCCGTCACATACAGCATATAAGAACATGACATTTATATATATACATACAGCAAAAATAAATACATGATATGCAGAAAGAGCATGAGCAGCATATTCAAGGATGGTACAGTGGTGGTATGACTGTAGCTTTCTGTCAAACACCTGGATAGCTCTCTTGAACAGCTGTTCTATGGGTTTCAGGTGTGTGGCACAAGCAAACGACCAGTTTGTAAAACAGTATTCAATGTGGGATAGAATCATACAGGTATGACTTTGCAGCATTGACAGTTAAGAAAAAGGTCTAAATTGTTTAAAATGTTGCAAGTTGAATTTAATGGTATTGGATACTTTCTGGATATGTTTCTTAAAAAGTCAAGTGCGAGTCCAATATGACACTCCCTGTTCAAGATACTTGCACTGGGAGACTAGTTCTATTTCTGCTCCATTTAAAAATACATTGGATCCTTCGATCCTTAAAACTAGAACACTGATGGCTGGCTTACGCTACAAACTTCATCACCTTTTAACAAGAGAGTAAGTATATAAAACGTTATTTTGTATATTTTACACATCAGCAGAAACAGAGAGAGATGGCAGGACACTGTGTTTTAGAGAGAACCCCTCCCCCCTGCGTCAGCAAACGGCTTGCTCGGTAATACCATCGTCCAGATGGTCCGCTTTTAGTTTCCCAGACGGTGCTTGTCAGGACTCTTTTCACTTCTGGCAGCGGGGGGATATTTCCTTCTTCTTCCTCCACATTGAGGGGTAACGGTGAGAACTCTTCTCTGATCTCGCTTTTTGTTTGCGTTTCTTTGATTTTTGTTGCAAATATCTTGTACACCGCTGGTTTCACAGTATTTTCTTGATGCACTACTTCTTCCGATACAATGGTTGCGTGGAGATCTCTGGAAGACACCAGAGTTAACACAGCCCAATCTGTTGAGGTCAACGTCGCTTTAACACTGTGGGGTCCATACGTTTCTCCATTCTTCAGGTTGTAGAAATGCAGTTCATTCGTCATATAGTTGAATACGTATCCCCAAACATGTTCATTTTCCAGAAGCCATTTCTCTTCAAGATCTTCGACCGGAGGTGTTTGAACCCGGTACAGATACTGCATCCGTTTCTTGACTGGCGCTCCGGACGGATGGCGGTAAGTTGTCACAGGCGTCTCGCTGATTAAACCCATATCGAGGCGTCTCTTGGCCATTTTTTCTTTTTGGAGAGATGACTTGATGATTGGAAATGACTGGCTTTTTATCTGCACGGGGTTCTTTTTTTTTTTATCTCACTCCACCCCCTCGGTCTTCTGACATCACATAATTGGGGCGGGCCCTTCTGTCACTTTTATGCATACTAATGTGATGGAAGCGGCATTTTGTTTTAATAGACTTGGGGGTGGGCCCACCTGTCACTTTTTATGCATACTAATGTGATTGAAACATTTTTTATGATACACCATAAGGCGCAACAGTGGGGGCTTTTCACACCTGTGAATACACATCAACCCCCTCCTATCGACGGATCTCACACCTACTTAGGATATCACACCTACTTGAGATCTCACACCTCGAACAAAGGGAGGCGGGACTTAGCTCATTAGCATAAGTAGGGGAAGGTGTGACCTGTCACAGCACCTGTCACCCTCTATGCATACTAATGAGATGAAAGCGGGATGAATCTTACTACTGATGTAAATACATACACATATCAATTTGTTTTATAAATATTGCAAATCAAAACCTTTATTCACCAATAATTACCAAAAATCGTAGTTCTATCTCCTGTTATCAATGCATTCACATTGCCTGCCATGAACTTCCGGGGAACGATCCTCGTCTGCATGAACCACGTGACGATAACCGTTTTTGGACTTCCGCTGTCGTAACTCTTCTATCTATACGGCGCTGCCTCCATCGTACTCTGACGCTGATTAACAGAACGGAAATGCTACCCCGGAAACAGGATGCAATGCGTCATCAGTGAAGCTCGTCACGTGCCTCAAAGGTTGAGAAGGAGGGGCCGTCCCGTCACGTGTCTCAAAGGTTGAGAAGGAGGGGCGATCTTGAGGTTGAGAAGGAGGGGCCTGTGGTACTGCGCACTGCAGTGAGGGGTCTATTAATTATGTCAATGACAGGGAGTGCTATTGTTGAAATAGGGTGTTAGCGGTCTTGCTGTTCAAAGAAGGATGACAACACTGTAGATCACCAACACTATGGTTTATTTTTTATTCACAGGCAAGTCAACGTTGTCGCAGTAAAAGTCCCAAGATAGCTCCTGGTGCAATAAAATGTTCCCTTTCAGTGTTTTACTATTATGTCTGATGTTTCTCTATTAATATTACTGCTGCATTAATGTGTATGTTGCATGTTACTGCTGTAGGTGTGTTTCCGAGCCGCTCCAACGAGAGTTACAACGAGAACGTGACGTCATAGCCATAACCGACAACATTGCCGTGTGTTTCTGTCGAAAGTACTGGGTTGAAACTATATCCCAGTCTTTGTTTCATGAAAAAAGACCCAGTAAACACGGAGATACGATTATATAAATGTAATACATTTCAAAAGTATGAAAAATGGAAGCACATATTTGAATATCTTCGCTGTATATGATCATGTTACGAAACGGAAAATACTGGAAACTGTGGATCCTGCTCAACAGGATGTATATGTGTATTTCTGTCGAAAGTACTGGCTTGAAACTATATGCCAGTCTTTGTTTCATGCAAAAAGACCCAATAAACACGGAGATACGATGATATAAAGTTAATACAAATATATTTCAGAAGTATGAATAATGGAAGCACATATTTGAATATATCTTCGCCGTATTTTATCATTTTACGAATAGGAAAATACTGGAAACTGTAGATTCTGCTCAACAGGATGTATTTAACAGGGAGGGGGTGAGGTAATCAGGTAAACGGAGTGATACGAAGCGAGACGAAAAGAGACGAAGAGGGACGGCGGGAAATGGAGAGAGACGAAGATATACGAAGACAGGCGGCGGGAGACAAAGAGAGACGGCGGGAGACTGCGATTGAAGTAAAGTGACAGATAAACATTGAGAATTTAGATATAGTTAGATAGATTTAGAGCTTTGAAGATTCAACTATGATGAAGAGAACTCTGAATGTGAATCAAGCTATGAGCTTGTTTTTTGACATGGAGGAGGAGGAGGAGCCTGTGATGTTGCCCTCTTGTCGTAGTTGACAGAAACTGAGGTTACCTACTGTAACCCCAGCTTCTATGAGTAAATGGCGCAGCCCTCTAAGGCTATCGCTATTGGGTAATCCCCCTGCGCCCCCGCACAGCACTGAAACACTTGTAGTCCACGCCCACCCGCAAGGTGGGCCCCACCCTCGGGCCTCCTTCCGGTATAAATAGGAAGGAGGCCCGGCAATCTGCTCCCATACCAAATAACTTTTCTTCAGCTATTCGTAGAGCCAGTGGGGACCAGCGCTTAGAGGGCTGCGCCATTTACTCATAGAAGCTGGGGTTACAGTAGGTAAAGTCAGTTCTATTTCGTATATGGCTTTGCCCTCTAAGGCTATCGCTATTGGGTTAACGGCGAAGCATGATGTAGTCTGCGCCCCACTGGGTCCGCCCGGCACTAGAAGCAGAGGCTTCGCTGTGAAGTGCCGTAATGGTCTTCATGGTGACGAGCCACGCCATCGCCGCCGCTGCCCGTGAGGCAAAAGGGCTGCGAGGGAGTTTCCACACGCTGCCTTTCACTCCGTCTCTCCTCATGAGGCGCGTACACGCCCAGGGGATGAGAGGTGTGTGCATGCTGTCCACACGAGGCGTTATAATGGTGCTCGTGGGTTATTATGACCGTGTGTAGGAGGCATATCTGGGACAGAGGAATGCCGCGAGTTCTGCAGTTTATATACCAATAGGTTAAAACAGCAGGCTTCTGCAGCGAATGAACCATCTCTGGAGTGTCCCCCTGTTGGAAGAGACCCAAGGGGATCATCACGTGACCAGCTGACGCCAACGCCGAGCAGCTGCGTCACGGAGAGGGCTGTGTGGGTTGTGACACGCCGGAGGAGAGCTGTCAGTTCTTCCCCTCGCTGCCGCGAGAGTCGCGCTCTCATGCTGGCTGAGTTTAACTCCACTCCCAGATAAACGATTGTCTGAGAGGGAAGAGGACAGCTCTTCTTCCAATTTATTATGAAACCCAGGCTTTTACAGATGCGATACGAGATGTTCCGTCTGTAAAGCGACTTCCTCCCTGGAGCGAGCCAGCAAATAGCAGGTCGTCCAGAGAAAAACCACACTCTCATCCCTCGTCTGTGTAGTGGCTCCAGCCTTCTCTACACAAATGCGAGGAGCCAGGAAATATCCGAACGGCAGACGATTGTCTGGTCTGATATTCCCTGAATGGAAAACGCAGGAATTTCCTGTGTTTCGGGATGATGGGTACGTGGAAGTATGCATCCTTCAGGTGGAAGTGAACCAGTCGTCCTGGTGAAAACACTCCAGCACCTGTTTGATCGTCAGCATGTGGAATACTTACAGGTCGAGGATGTCTCATTCCCCCAGTCTTTTTCGGGATTAGAAAAATAACGGGAGTGAAAACCCCTGATTTTCCTCCCTTTGAGGAACCCTGGAAATATCCTCTTTCAACAGGAGTTCCAGCAGCTCGGATTGGAGCGCAAGACATAGCTTCTGGGAGGACAGGAGTGTTTCCTGTATCCCATTGAACTATGGGGGGGGAGGGGAGAGAGGCGAACTGCAGGACGTATCCTCTGCTGATCAGCCTGCTCATCCATCTGTCCATCAGACACACGCGCTGCCACTCTGAGAAACACTCTAAGAGCGGGCGCACATGCTCGAGATGTTCTGTGGTCGTCATGGCAACGAGCCACGCCAGGGAGCCTCCACACGCTGCGTTTCACTCCGGCTCTCATCATGAGGCGTGTACACGCTCAGGGGATGAATGGAGGTGTGTGCACTGCTGCCCACATGAGGCGTTATAACGGCGCTCATGGGTTTATTATGAACGTGTGTAGGAGGCGTATCTCGGACAGAGGAATGCCGCAAGCTCTGCAGGTTATTAACCGAGGTTAAAACGGGCAGGCTTCTGCAGCGAGCCCTGCTGTCTACTAAGCGGCTGCTGCGGGCGTTGGTGCCGCTGTGGCAGCTCAGCCTACTGGAGCCAGCTGTACATGCTGGCGAATGCCGTCCACCTGTTCCGCGGCCGTCTTCATGGACTCCACCGTGGCGTGGAACTGGGGTCCGAACAGCCTGTCCGGGCTGATTGGAGCGTCCAGAAGCACTTTTCTGGCCGTCTCCGTAACAGACGCCGCCGCGCTGTGGTGACGGAGAGGGGGAAAGCATGTTCGGCCGCCAAGCTGGCACCCTGCTCCGAGGGAGGGGAGAACCGAACGGTGAACCGTGGAGGGAGGCGGGGCAGGAGTTGCTTCGGACTCCTGCCCGGCACTCTGCCCCAGGGACACGAGGCCCCGTCCGCGGGCTCGTAAGCCTGGACGGGCCAATCGTCCTCCTCGGCCACAGCAGCAAGAGTGTCCACTCTCCGCTTCCTGTCGCCCGAGGGGAGACGAGCGCAGTGCATGCTACCTGCTGGTTTAGAGCCGCGTACGCGTGCTCTGACCCCCGGCAGGATTCGCATACTGCTTTTATCTCTGCAGGTCATAACTCATTATGAACCCAGAGCCACATGAGGGACAATCACGGACGCAGTTGTTGCTCATGATGATTCTCAATTGCTGTGCTTCAGTAACTGTGCTGGTTTGCTGAAAAAAAGAGGGAGCAGATTGCCGGGCCTCCTTCCTATTTATACCGGAAGGAGGCCCGAGGGTGGGGCCCACCTTGCGGGTGGGCGTGGACTACAAGTGTTTCAGTGCTGCGCAGGGGCGCAGGGGGATTACCCAATAGCGATAGCCTTAGAGGGCGAAGCCATATACGAAATAGAACTGCTTTGAAGCGTGGCACAGATAAAGACAGAAAAAACAGATTTTTGTTCATAATGTGTATATATATATATTTGTATTATATTTATAGTAACACTTTTGCCTTATCAGAATGAAATCCCATGTACATTATTTAAGCTTTTAAATGTTTTGTTGTGCCTTCTGTGTCACTGTTGACAGAACTTGAGAAATGATATGAGGGAAAAAAGCATATGGATACACCTGTTATTTGTTCATAACATTTGTATATAGGTTCATGCTACCTCAATCAAACTTTCACATTATCATAGTGAAATCCCATGCATCTATTTCCGCTTTCAAATGGTTTCGTTGTGTATGTTTGTGTTACCTATATGAAAAATAATATCATTTTCAAAATCTGTTTTTACGTTTTTTTGTGATTTTGGGTCCAAAATGTTCATATAGTATCTCAAAATGAAAGAAATAACTATCAGGTTATATAGGTGAGGTTGTCCTTAAAAAAAAGATACCAAACATTGACATGCCAAACATTTCTTAATGGGGTTTATTAAGACAAATCAAAGGTATGCGAAAACGGCCAAATTAGCCCAGGACTCCAAAGGGTTAAGAGAACATTTTATAATATGTGTAAAATGTGGAGAGTATTTTTATTATTCTTGTACTTTTAAAATTGTATATGAGAGAAGCCGAAGGTGTGTGCGATGTGTTAACAGGAACACAGTGTTCTGTTTGTGTTAGCTTGTTGAAAAATTAAGGATGTCTTTACCACAGACTGGTATATCTAAGGTTCAACTGCATTTGTAATGAATGCATGCCTCAATGTTCATGTTTTTGATTGCTCAAAAGTCTTGAAAGATCCCCCTATTCTTGGAAGAACCAATTCAAGGTTCATATGTTATCTGCTTGTCATGGCCTAAAACTTTACTCATTGTATAAATAATTGACCCTGTTGTTGTATGATTGACATCTGTATATCTAAGCATAAGGAATAATGGAGATACATTGAGCTATTTATAGACATTTGAAAGCAATTACTGAGCAACCATTACAAAACTCAAGTGGATAACAACCAGGCAGTGGCGCTGGAAGCAGAGGAGCCAATGGCCCCCCCACTTTACAGCCCTGCCCCAATTTTTTGCAGCGGCGGATGCCGCAAAACACTACATCCCCTTTCAATAATTCCTCTCTACTCTAAAGTTGCATTTAAAATGAACGCCATCTGAGAAGGACTGTTCGCGTGAACGACGGGAGCCAGCTCGCGCCCGCGAACAAGCCATTTTTGGGGGGGATTTTTTTTAAGTAATACAAGCCAGAATGATATGATGAACTCCGCGCTACGGGTGCTCCGTGCATGCATGCAGTGACATGTAATATCCAAGGATTAGAGACGGTTGGATGCTGCTGTTTTGAGCATTGCAATACATTTATTTTCACTATGTTATTTATTTATGATTATCTTTAGGCTCAGCAAAGATTTGATTTCAGCTGTTGCTGTCTTTTCTTCTTTAATACTGAAATAGAGCCCTGCTGTTCTGTCAGGGCCTTTTCTTTAAATACATTTTTAAAAAGTCGATACAGTAGCTGTCTTTCATTTAAATGTCTATGTGTAGCAGGTATATAAATATACAGGAATGCATTCCACCAATAATCCCTCACGTTTTTTGTATTGTTCCAATATTATTTATTGTCACTTTTATTTTGGTATGTTTACTACAAAAGACCGTTTTGGGAGCTAATGCTTTTATTTTGAAGTCTTCACTTTCGGCAGTGACGTCATCTACCTGCGTTGCACCCTCTCTCACTCAGTTGTTTGTATGGCAGACTGAGGTGAGGAGAGTTTGTCATGTGCTCTTTGTAGATTTCTGTTCTAAATGATGTTTACAGTGTTTATATGATCATAAACTGTGAAACAAGCTTATAATATCATTCCATGGTGCTAATGTGTTGCTGTGTAGTTGTTTTGCAGAAGTTTGAGTGTTTTAGCAAACTTTTTGTTAAGTGTACTGTTTAGCAGCACTTGTGAGGACTCACACACAGCACCTGCAGCATGTTTAATGGCGTCTTTTCCCCACCACAGACTGGTGTGTTGCAGACGTCCATGTGTATTAATGCTGCTGCATTATTGTGTTTACTTCATGCAGGTATGTTTGTTGCTCCCATGTTTTTGGTCCATTGTGTTTTGTACTATGTGTTTATTTTATTGTTTTATTTACATGTCTAAAAATACTAATTAGCCGGTGGTGTATACATTTCCAGTGTTACTGTAATTGTACAGTGTATTGTGATCTATTGTGACAGATTTGAAATCTGAATGTTTTATAAGTACTAGTCTCTCAGTTGTTTGTATGGCAGACTGAGACTGGTGTGTTGCAGACGTCCATGTGTATTAATGCTGCTGCATTATTGTGTTTACTTCATGCAGAGGAATAAATACGCCACAGTTTCGGTTAAAGACAACAACCGAATCTCCTTGTCCATCAAACACGCACAACACAACGCAGAGTCGTAGCAAGGGTCTGCTGAGAAGTAGGCCCAGACCGTCTACATTGGTGCCGTGACCCGGATCACATCGTGGATCAACACCAGCTTGGTCACCGGAGGTTGTCGGACGTCAAAACAACAACAAAAAAGAGGTTCCCTTATGAAGGTTATATTGAAGTGGCTTTGTCACAGTTACAAGGACATTGTGTTCTTTCTGGAAAAATGTGTGTCAAGTGAAAGAAAAAGACATTGAAAAAAATGTCCATTGTTTATTGTGAATCAGTATTTTCTGTTTTTGTTAACATTAACTACGTTTTTTTGAAACAAAAAAAGAGATGGATTTCAATGTAATGGGGAAAGCTGTTCAAAATGTTTCTGGTTTTGGGAGGGGGGCGCAACTTCCTGGTTTGGAATTATTTAACTCTCCAGTTGCTGGTTTAGGGAGGGGTGCACCGCTGTTTAACTCTTTTGGGAGGGGGGCACAGCTGTTTAATTCTTCAGTTGCAAGTCCAGGCGACATGATGTCGCCAGCGCCCAGCTACACCCGCCCAGTTATTGTTCCAGACAATGGAGGTTCCCCAGTTCTCACCTCCACCCGTCTACCTAGCCACCCGTCCCTTACCGACAGACCTACCTTTTCACTTTCGGCCATCCCAGACAGGAGTGACCCAGCTTTGAGTGATCTCATCGCACACATCGCCCAGCAAGAGGGACAGTCTATATCAGCTCAGTTAAAGGAAGAGAGTCAAGCGAATGAAGGCAGTCAAGCACGGGTTCAGAACTCAGGTGCAGGCCAGTCGCGCGTTGAATCCACACTTAACCTGACTGGTGTGAAGTTAGTCATGCAGTCCGATGTGAGAGAGCCTCCTGTGTACAGAGGAGATGGGTCTGACAAACTCTCAGTGCATGAGTGGGAGGAGCTCATGGACACGTACTTGAGGAAGAGGAGCATACAGCTGGGTGAGCAGCATCAGGAGATGTTGACTAGATTAATGGGCAAAGCCAGAGACATTGTGAGGATAACGCTCCGTAGCAATCCGTTATTGAAGCCTCACGAGAACCCAAAAGTTATAACTGACATATTGAAACAGCATTTTGGTGGTGTGTCATGTTCGAGTATGCCCCTTGCAGACTTCTACAGCACTGTGCCTGTAGCAGGAGAGGACCCTGTCGAGTACTGGATCCGCCTTAACAAAGCTGTTGATGCAGCTGAGGAGGGCTTGAGCAGACATGGGAGACATATTGATGATCCCCGTCGAGAAGTAACCATGATGTTTGTCAAGTATTGTCCAGATCCCTCACTGGCTGCAGTGTTGCGGTTCAAAGCGCCAGAGAAGTGGACAGCTGGTGAAATACAGGAGCATGTTGACCGTTATCAAATCGAAATGAGAGAACAGCTGAACACCAGACCAAACCGCCCCAGCGCAGCAAGACATGTGGCAGCTCATGTTCAAACACCTGTGTCTGAGGAGGTGTCTATGCCTAGCCTTCCAGTGTTGCCCCCTGTCCAGGCTGAAGCGAATGTCACATCTGCTCCTCAGTTTGATGGTAATTGCCTAAAGACTTTGATTGGCCTGCATGACCGCACACTAGCTCAGAACAGCCAGGCGATGGCTCAGAACAGCCATCCGATGGCTCAAAACAACCAGCCAATGTATAGGCAGCACCCGTCTGACCAGAGAAAACACTGCAAGGTATGCAAGTCTATGGAACACTCCACTCTAGCACACTGCCGGCGGGAGCGCCTGTGCTTGTCTTGTTTTAAGCCTGGCCATATCAAGAAAGACTGTCAGAGTTACACTCCCGGACGGGAGGACCAGGCCGCACATTCACCTCGAGAGCAGCAGCCTTTAAACTGACTGGCCCGCATTTGGAGAGGGGACGTGTGGGTGAGGACAAACAAACCCTCAGAAGTGACAGTGAATATGAACAGTGTTATGTGAAGTTGTGCGGTGCAGCACCGGCTGGTGTGACAATGATAGCACAGAACACGCATAGAGTTGAGCCATATGATGAGCTATTCTATGCTCCAGTCAATGTGAATAATATGTTCCAGATGCAGGGAATGCTTGATTCAGGTTCCATGGCCTGTACTTTCAGTGAAGAAGCAGTGGAAAAGATGCTGAGTGAAAAAGTATTGTCAGAACCAAGACCGATGACTCAGGAAGTGGTTTTAGTTGGGTGTGGAGGAAAACTCACTAAACCGAAGTGCATGTACGAAGTTGAACTGAAGGTGTATGGGGAGAGCTGCATCGTTCCAGTTCTTGTGGTGCCAGGCCAGCGAGATGATCTCATCATTGGCACAAATGTGATCAAGTTTCTCATGCGCAAGTTGAAGAACAGTGATGATTACTGGCGGCTTATCTCCGTTTGCAGTCTTTCCTCATCCCCAGAGTGTGAACAGTTCTTGGACCTCATGGCGAACACATCCCGTTGGAGGGGTAAGGAGCTACCAGACAAAATTGGCACAGTCAAGCTGAAGCAGTCAGTCACTCTCCTAGCAATGCAAGAACACCTCGTTTGGGGTAAGCTACCTAACGATACTCCCATGTCACCGGGAAGCACTGTGATAGTTGAGCCGACCTCATCCAAGTCCATGCCACGTAACATTATGGTTGGCCAGATCGTGACACCTCTGTGGGGTGATAGGTGGGTCCCCATGAAGGTCACCAATCTGTCTGATAGACCAGTTACGCTGAAGATGAACTGTAAACTGGCAGATGTGTCCCCCTGCTTAGCTGTAGAAGATTTTGAGCTCCTCCAAGGCTCTAGTCAGATTGACAAGGCTGTCCCAGGCAAGCACCATACACCAACCAGTCCTTCAGATCTCGAACAGAGGCTGCGAGATGTTGGCCTTGACAAACTTGACATACAACCTTGTCATACTAGCCACACAGGGAAGGAGAAGTTAGTCCAACTGCTCGAGTGTTACAACGATGTCTTCTCCAAGCATGAAATGGACTGCGGTGAGACGAAGGGCTTTGTCCACCGCATTCGACTTACCGATGATCGCCCATTCCGCCTTCCTTACCGGAGAGTACCCCCTGCTCACTACCAGAAACTACGTCAAGTCTTGACAGACATGGAGGAGCAAGGGATCATTCTGAAATCTGTGAGTGAGTATGCCTCACCACTGGTGATGGTATGGAAGAAGAACGGAAACTTGAGGATCTGCACCGATTTCCGGTGGTTGAATGCGAGAACACTCAAGGACGCCCATCCTCTTCCACATCAGTCAGACTGCTTGGCTGCCTTGGGAGGGAACACCTTCTTCAGCACGATGGACTTAACGTCCAGCTTCTACAATGTCCCCATGGCTGAAGAGGACAAAAAATACACAGCCTTCACCACACCGCTAGGCTTGCATGAGTATAACAGGATGCCGCAGGGACTGTGCAATAGTCCTGCCTCATTTATGCGCATGATGCTGAGTATATTTGGGGACATGAACTTCAGCAGCTTATTATGTTATTTGGATGACTTGCTTGTTTTCGCATCAACTGAAGAGGAGGCCCTACAGAGACTGGAGGTCGTCTTCCAGCGCCTGCGAGACAACAACCTCAAGTTGAGTCCTAAGAAGTGTCACCTGATGCGATCGTCTGTCAAGTTTTTGGGTCATATCATAGATGTGGATCCCGCAAAGGTGGAAGTCATATCCACTATGTCGAAGTCTGATCTCATGGAAGAAACATAGCACCATCACTGCAACAATGAAAGTGGTAAATGATATTACTAGTATGCTAGATAATAAACAGAGTTGTGCAGCTCTGTTTATTGACCTTTCCAAAGCGTTTGACACCGTTGATCATCGCGTCTTAAAACAGAGGCTACTCAGTACTGGCATATCCAGCCATGCAGTGGGGTGGTTTGTGAACTACCTCTCTGAAAGGTCCCAATGTGTTCACTTTGATGGGCTGTCTTCTGAGTGGTTAAACATTGCTAATGGTGTTCCTCAAGGTTCTGTTTTAGGTCCACTTTTATTCTCCATATATATCAACAGTTTAGGTGAAAATGTGGATGAAGCTACTTTACATTTTTATGCGGACGATACCGTGATGTATTGTGCAGGTCCCTCCATTCAGGAGGCGGTTGTTAAATTACAGGCTGTTTTTAACATTATTCAGACTCAGCTCTCTGAACTAAAGCTTCTTTTAAATGTGGATAAAACCAAGATAATGCTCTTTTCAAAAGCTAAAAAGACACCAGAGCCTGTTTTAGATATTGTATCAACGCAAGGAACAAAACTTGAAGTTGTTGCCTGTTACAAATACCTTGGTATCTTGCTTGATGACTGTCTCTCTTTTAAACTTCATGTCAATAACCTGCTTAAAAAACTGAGGGTTAGGCTAGGTTTCTTTTTCAGGAATAAGTCCTGTTTCTCACTTGAGGCCAGGAAAAGGCTAGTCACTGTGACCTTTTTACCTGTGCTGGACTATGGTGATCTGCTGTATATGAATGCACCTGCCAACTACCTGAGCAAACTAGATGCTGCGTATCATAGTGCTCTGAGATTTGTCACAAACTGTAAAGCACTTACTCATCACTGTACATTGTATACCAAGGCAGGTTTACCATCACTCACTGTACGGAGGCTCAGTCACTGGTACACTTTTATCTATAAAGCTATGTTGGGCAAACTCCCGTATTATATCTGTTCATTGATAAAGCAGAAAGTTGCAAGCAGCTATTGTCTGCGATCACAGGATATAGTCTTGTTAGATGTGCCAAGAGTAAGGACTGTCTTAGGTAAGACAGCTTTTATGTGCGCAGCTCCACTTGCTTGGAACAGTCTACAGGCAAAATTGAAATTGAGCATTTTTATTTCTCTGAATGTATTTAAGGCATGTCTAAATGAAATGCTTTCTGACAATCTGGGTATTTGTAAATGTTGAATATGTAAATATGATATCCTCTGTTGTTTGTATGTTGTTTTTATGTTTCATGTGGAACTAAATGATGCAGGTCTGCCTTGTAAATGAGATCGATGATCTCAAGGGACCAATCTGTCTAAATAAAGGTTTGAAATGAAATGAATGACGGATGTACACCCTCAGTAAGGAGGATCAAATCCTATTTGGGCATGGTGTTCTTCTACCAGCACTTCATCCCTAATTGCTCTTCCATTGCCAAGCCACTCTTTGCTCTGACTGCTGGACAAAAGAGAAGAGGAAGGATGAAAGTGAAAGTGAATGTGAAGGCAGGAACATTCAGGAAACTGAAACCTGATGACTGGACTCTAGAGTGTGACATCGCCTTTGACAGTCTTAAAGAAAGTCTGCTGGACTGTGTGGTTCTTGCACATCCTGATTTCTCACGTCCCCTGATTCTGTCAACTGATGCTTCCTTGGACGGGCTTGGCGCAGTGTTGTCACAAGTAGCAGCTGGTGAAAGTAAAGCCCGTCCCATAGCTTTCGCAAGTAAGACACTGAGCAGCTCTCAGAATAATTATCCAGCTCACCGGCTTGAGTTTTTGGCGTTGAAGTGGAGTGTGTGTGACAAATTCAGCCATTGGCTGAAGGGCAATTCCTTCACAGTATGGACGGACAATAATCCACTCACATACATAATGACTAAGCCCAAACTCGACGCCTGCGAACAACGATGGGTCGCAAAGCTCGCTCCTTATACTTTCAGTCTGAAGCACATTGCAGGAACCAAGAACGTAGTGGCTGATGCTCTCAGTCGGGACCCGTTTGCTAAGACAGTTGGGCGTAGACTTGTTACAGAGTCCTATGGCAATCTGCTTGCCGAATCTGATGAAGTTGGAGAAAATGGAGTTCAGGATGTCTTTCGCTTAAAGGTCCAGTGTCAGCGGACGAAGAGGTCAAAACAAGGTGCTGTGACTCAGTCCCATTGTTCCCCGCCCCTGTGTAACAACATTGTGAAAGCTGTCCTTGATTCTCATGTCCACTGGGATGCAGCTGCAGAGTCCAGGGCGACAGAGTTGATCCAGTCCGTTCAACACCTTGTTCCACCAGGGCAGGATCTGCTACCTGCCTTCTCCCTGGAAGAGCTCCGAAAAAGCTAAGGGCTTGACCCTGGCATCTCTAGAGTCATGCCTTTTCTGAGTCGACAGAGAAGACCCTCAAGGCGGGAGAGAGACGGTCTGGACACAAGTGCTCTGGTACTCATCAAGCAGTGGGAGAGACTTAATGTCATTGATGGAGTGCTCTATAGAGTCACCAAGGATCCCTTGAGCAAACAGAAGAGGCGTCAGTTTGTCTTGCCCCAAAGTCTGGTAGACAAGGCCTTGCGTGGTGTACATGACTTGGCCGGACATCAAGGGCAGGCAAGAACGATTTACCTGACAAGACAACACTTCTTCTGGCCTAGAATGGAGCACCAAATTAAGGACTATGTGAAGTGCTGCCAGAGGTGCATCCTGGCCAAGACACCGGATCCTTCTGCCAGAGCTCCGCTTGAAAGTATCAGGACCACCGCTCCTATGGAACTAGTGTGTTTGGATTTCTGGAGTGCGGAAGATAGCAAGCAGCGTTCAGTAGATGTTCTTGTCCTGACAGATCACTTCACAAAGTTGGCCCATGCCTTTCCCTGCACAAACCAACAAGCGAAACAAGTTGCTAAGAAGTTGTGGGACAACGTCTTCTGTGTGTATGGGTTTGCGGGGCGCATACATACAGATCAAGGAGCCAACTTTGAGAGTGAGCTCATTGCAGAACTGCTTAAACTATCGGGTGTCTCCAAGTCACACACTACAGCCTTCCACCCCATGGGGAACGGAGGGACTGAGAGATTTAACAGGACTCTGGGGGGTATGCTCCGTTCACTGCCACTGAGAGAGAAGGCCAAGTGGCCCCAGCAAATCCAGACCCTGACATTTGCATACAATGCGACAGTGCATGAGACGACTGGGTACGCACCCTTCCACCTAATGTTTGGTCGGGTTCCAAAACTCCCCGTTGATGTGATGTTCAAACAGGTCCTACACGACCCAGTGGTTGTTGACTATGGCAGCTATGTAACAACGCTTATGTCCCACCTCCATGAAGCAGCAGACATTGCTCGAAAGCATGCCATCAAGGAGCAAGACAAGCAAGCCAGATGTTACAATCGAAAGATCAAGGGGACTTGCCTGAACGTGGGAGACAGAGTACTTCTCGCCAACAAAGGTGAGAGGGGAAAGAAGAAACTTGCGGAAAAGTGGGAACCAACAGTCTACTGTCGTGGACAGCAACCCACAGACTCATGTCTACATGTTGGAAGATGACAAGGGTAAAACAAAGGTAGTGCATCGCTACCTTATCCAGGATATCAGCTTCCTGCCCATAGAGTCTGCTCAAGGAGAAATGCCGGAGACTGAGGACAGTCTTGATGATTCAGAGGACGGGTCTCGGATGGAGGATCTCGTCAACTCTTTGGAAGAGGAAGAGGGTTCGGAGGATAGGACAAGCGCATGGGCACTGAGTGGGACGGAAGACACTGCCAGTCACCGGTCCTGTGACGAAGCTGATACAGACGAAGATCAGTCTGATGCAGAGCTAGATCAGTCAAGTGTACCAGATACAGCATCAGTGATCGACGCAAGCAGTGTCCAGTCATTCAGACCGGTTACAGCATCAGCAGTTGACACATCAGACTCAGTGTCGATGGTTGACACAGGCCATGTCCCGACCGTTATTTCTGACACTTTACCAACAGTTGCAGAACAGGGCCGAGACAGCCAAGCACCCACTCAAGCAGACACGCAGGGTGTGGTCAGGACACGTGCTGGCAGGGTTGTTAAGAGAGTCAGCCGTTTTGTAGAGACAATGGTTCAGAGGCCGACCAGCATGAGGGGGTTCGCAAACTCTTTCAGTAAGAGATCCCAGTCTCTTCTTACCCTGTTCTAAAGGGGCTGTATTATTTCTTCTTGTTTGTTTTCTTTTATTGAGATGTTTCTTTTTTTATCGTAGTTTTTTTTAACGTTTTGCAATGTGTCACTGTAAGTGATGTACTGTTTACTGTATGTGCTCACGAGTACGGTTTGGGACTCAAGTAGGCCGGGTAGTTTGGTGTACACGGCACCAAGCAATTCTAAGAGGGGACTAAGGGTTGATCACCCTCTTGATTTCTCTGAACCTGTTTACCAGGTAGCTTCTAGCTGATTGTGAAGATGGTATGTATCTTTATGTGAACCCGTGCCAGTTTTAACGCAGTGTTAATGTCCCTGTCAGTGTTATGTCCTGTCAGCCGCTCAGGATTTTGGTGTAATTCAGGAGGGGTGAATGTAGCAGGTATATACATATACAGGAATGCATTCCACCAATAATCCCTCACGTTTTATTTTATTGTTCCAATATTATTTATTGTCACTTTTATTTTGGTATGTTTACTACAAAAGACCGTTTTGGGAGCTAATGCTTTTATTTTTAAGTCTTCCCTTTCGGCAGTGACGTCATCTACCTGCGTTGCACCCTCTCTCACTCAGTTGTTTGTATGGCAGACTGAGGTGAGGAGAGTTTGTCATGTACTCTTTGTAGATTTCTGTTCTAAATGATGTTTACAGTGTTTATTTAATCTTAAACTGTGAAACAAGGTTATAATATCATGCCATGGTGCTAATGTGTTGCTGTGTAGTTGTTTTGCAGAAGTTTGAGTGTTTTAGCAAACTTTTAGTTAAGTGTACTGTTTAGCAGCACTTGTGAGGACTCACACACAGCACCTGCAGCATGTTTAATGGCGTCTTTTCCCCACCACAGACTAGTGTGTTGCAGACGTCCATGTGTATTAATCCTGCTGCATTATTGTGTTTACTTCATGCAGGTATGTTTGTTGCTCCCATGTTTTTGGTCTATTGTGTTTTGTACTATGTGTTTATTTTATTGTTTTATTTACATGTCTAAAAATACTAATTAGCCGGTGGTGTATACATTTCCAGTGTAACTGTAATTGTACAGTGTATTGTGATCTATTGTGACAGATTTGATATCTGAATGTTTTATAAGTACTAGTCTCTCAGTTGTTTGTATGGCAGACTGAGACTGGTGTGTTGCAGACGTCCATGTGTATTAATGCTGCTGCATTATTGCGTTTACTTCATGCAGAGGAATAAATACGCCACAGTTTCGGTTAAAGACAACAACCGAATCTCCTTGTCCATCAAACACGCACAACACAACGCAGAGTCGTAGCAAGGGTCTGCTGAGAAGTAGGCCCAGACCGGCTACATATGCTTAAGTTTGTATTGGTGTTGAAATCTGCTTTGTGTAGTGTGATTCTACAAGCAAGTGCATTCATTGGGTGGTATCAGAGAGTTACAAGGGTCTGTAAATGCAATGAAAACAATTGGCTACAGCAAATCATTTATATTAAAAATGTAATTTTAACTTTTGAATACTTCAGTACAAAGGATGTATTGAATAATTTGAGTGAAATATGTGTACACATATAAATCAATAAGTTGAGTTAATAACTGGAAAAAGCGCGCCTGGACAGCCACGAAAAGTCTAATTTTCACAGTGTGTTCAAAAAAAGTGCGCTTACTTCTATGGGTTCAGAACAGTCTCATAATACACACATGCACACAGAAGGATTAACACTTGTATTTCATGATCCGCAAAAGGATTCACACTTGTATCTCCGGATCCACACTTGTGTTTTTCGATGCACACAAAAATGTGTTCCGTTTCATATACATGTAAATAAAATCCAATCACAGAAAAAAGTTTTACATATGTATTTTTGATCCACACATATTTGTTTTCCGTTTAAAACCCCTGAACCTACAAACACAAACCGCTTTCTGTGCATGGATCGCTGTGCATTCGTGTGTGGGTTTTTTGAGACTCCCCTGACGCTCACCCGATTCGTACTTGTAATTTCTGTCATCTATAATATCACATGAGCGCGCCCCCACGAGGGTAAGATTTATTGCGTTCATGACACTTCGGCCCAATCCCAAACCACTCCCTCGACCCTACCCCTCCGTGACGGAGTGAACTCCGTCTGTAGCCACACTAGCAGCTCAAAGAGGCTCCCTCCTGTCAGATGGAGGGAGTAAATACAGCAGCAAGCTTTGGGACGGCCTCCCCTCTCTCCGGCAGAAACAGGAAATGCCGTAACTGTATGTAACGACGGTTTCAAATCAGCATCTCTTAGACAAAAAATGTAAATTAATAACTCAAATAAAACTCCAAACATATTTCATTGTGTTTTAAACCTGATGTTTATAAACCTCTTAGTTTTTGCAACAGTCTGTAAATATACACAACTTTATAATAAAATGCACACATTTTACTTTTTCTAGACTAAACACAGGTACGATCCTAAGTTAAAAACATATTGAGTTATCATGAGGTTGTTAACATCACAATTTATCAGTGGATGTTTGCTGGAACTACTTGTAAACAGCGTGTTTCCTGACGGACACACACAGCGTGACTCCGGTCAGGTAGAGACCGGTCTCAAGTCAGCACAGCTGCAGTATCGCTGTTTGAGGGCTTGATAGCCCACTCCCCCTCCACACCGCTCCACACTCGTTGGTTTGGAACAGCCCTCAATATGGCGGACCCTCCGCGTGAACGCGCAAACGGAGGGGTAGGGTGTAGGGGGCGGTTTGGGAATGGGCCTTCATATTCGCATTTTTGCGCTGTCCGGTCAGCTCGCTAAACAGGGCGGAGCATCAGGTGATCATGCAGAGCTGCGTGTCTCTGTCAGACTCAGCAGCTGATCAGAAGCCTGTACTACGAAGCTGGATTTTCGCTTAGCCGGCTAACTTAAGGGAAAGCTCGGGCTTTCCGGTCCTACGACGCTGGTTCTCTTTTTAGCAGGCTAGATCTCCATGGTAACTTATGCTGAGCGGCTAACCTGCCCCGGAGCAGGTTAGGTTGCAGGCTAAGAGACCAACTCAGTGAAAGCACTGCCTGCTGACCAATCAGAGCTGCGGAGTTTAAAGCGATCAAGTCATATTACAGGAGAAAGGAAATACAGAAAAACTGCCGTTGCCGTTACTGACTGTGTGAACATGAAAATTAATAGAATATCACCTCCCATCTTCAGCGCAATCTGACTATTATAACATTAGCGTTAAGAACGCTTACTTAAATATCTGCCACAACATAAGTAAGCGGATCAGAGTAACATTAAGTACAGTTAGACCCTCCAGAAAAACGCGGGCAAAAATCCTTGATTATGCGGGCTAAATTCCTTGATTATGCGGGCTAAAATCCTTGATTATGCGATTAAACATGCGGGGGTTTTATGTGATTTTATGCGGGGAAGTTGCGAAAGTTGCGAAATATGCTAAATATGCGGGGAAAAAGAATTAAAAAAAAATTAAATATTGGGCTGTCTTATTTATTCTCTCTCACACACAACCTGCCACTAACGTTAAACCCCTTTACTATTCAATTAAACACATTCAATGTTTATTTATTGTAAAAGCAATTGGGCTATTTTAATATACACACATACACACACACACACCCCCACACACACACACTTCTCCGCCTCATTCTGTTTTCATTTACTCGTTCGTTATCTGACCAGCTTCAATCTTGTAGGCTACTCACTTCGTTTCTTGTAGCCCTCGAAAGGGTTTTGGAGGTTGATGCCTCGGTGAACGTGAGTTGTTTGGCTTTCTTGTCCGCAGCAGCAGAAAGCATTTTCTAATGTTTGAATGCTGGGCCGGCCCTTCCCACTGGCGAACTAGGCGGTCGCCTAGGGCGCCAGATCTGGAGGGGCGCTGCCGCGCTGCGCTGGGAGAAAAAAAAAATTAATAAAAAAAAATTAAAATTATTTTTATTCTGCCTAATTTTCTGCCCTTGATGTAATACATTTACAATAATTGAACAAAGTAAACACCCTTTGCACCCCGGGCCGGCGGCAACATTTTGCATTTGCCCTGTACGATGGGCGCTGTAACTGTAAGTGATGAAAGGGGGGGATGGTCGCTTATTATCAGGCACCCACAGGCCGTGGCTCACAGCCAAAGTGACGCGGCAGCTCCAGCTGAAAGTGTCGGAGATCGCAACGATCGCAACAGCAAGAGGCAAAACATTAGCATTATGAAAAGGTCCAAGCCTTCTGGGGCAACGGGAAGGAAACGGAAAAAAGAACAGGAGGAAT
The DNA here is from genome assembly GCF_949606895.1 of Notothenia rossii. Taxonomy (NCBI): domain Eukaryota; kingdom Metazoa; phylum Chordata; class Actinopteri; order Perciformes; family Nototheniidae; genus Notothenia; species Notothenia rossii. Next base: position 35,763,830 of record NC_136903.1, read on the forward strand.
CGAAAGTCAAAGACAGAGGTAAGTCGGCTTGTGTAAAAAAAAAAATTCAGTATGTACTGTACCGTTAGACATTTGATTTTAAGCTAGCTAGCTAGCTAAGGAGGTAGCCATGATACAGCTTTGATGCCATGCTAGCAGCGAGCCTCTGATACAGAATGATAGATACAAATGATTTTAAGTTTTTATTTATGTGTTATTATTCCTATATAATCTTTTTGTAAATAATATCCTACTTTTATATTGTGATAGCTGTAAATTGATCCTCCAATAGTGTTTAATTTGTCAGATAGTTTATTTTCACGGTCAACTTGTGTGTATATATATATATTTATTTTTCTGTTTATTTTCTATTATATTTTTTTTATTTTCTGCACTTTTTAATGTCTAATTATTGTGCAATGCTTTGTTTTATATGCTGATGTAACGAAATAATGTTAATGTTAGCCAGAAGAAAGCTATCTGGATAACTGCTCCTTTGTATAAAGTGAGGCTGACCAACCAATATGGGCATGTGTTATTATTTAGTTGTTACTTATGTTTGCAAATGATCTCCTGGGGCAGCAGAACCTCACTTTTATATAGGCCAGTTGTGAACTTGCATACAGCTGAGGCAGATTGCAGCAGTTATTTTTGCCTGACTGTATATAAATGTTTTTGCTTGTAATGTGCTAATATCTACCCTATAAATGTCCAGCTGCACTTGAGAAATACCTCAAAAAGCCCCCAGTTGCTGGAGAAGGAACATCTAATCTCCCATGTACATCCCACTCTGAAGAATGTAAGTTTTGCCAAACATTTATGGTCTCTGTGTAATCGTTCATACACTACTTTTTTGTCATTATTATTATTGTTATTATTATGATAAATAATGAAAACTGAAGCATGAATAACTTCTTTGCATGTTTGGATTGCCTGCCTGCAGGTGAAGGAATAACGAGCATAGTATGTGAGTCCACCATTGCAGCCCCCTCAGATCCTGCTGACTACCCAGGCCCATCTGAGTCCACCATTGCAGTCCCCTCAGATCCTGCTGACTGCCCAGGCCCATCTGCAGTCCCCTCAGATCCTGCTGACTGCCCAGGCCCATCTGAGTCCACCATTGCAGTCCCCTCAGATCCTGCCGACTGCCCAGGCCCACCTGAGTCCACCATTGCAGTCCCCTCAGATCCTGCTGACTGGCCAGCACTGAGTGATACAGTGAGGATGGAGTTAGTCAGACGTGGGCCATATCATTTAAAATCCGACTTCACTTTTCCTAAAAAGGAGGGAGGGAGAAGTTGCCATCATCACTACTTTTACAGAAGATTAGTGAATGGAGAGACAATCAAGAGGAGCTGGGTTGTGTATTCCAAGAAAAACAAAAGTATTTACTGCTTTTGCTGCAAGCTGTTCTCCCAAAAAGAGTACCAACTAATCAGCAGTGGACTAAATGACTGGAAAAATTGCACTGACATACTAAAAACACATGAGAACAGCCCAAAACACTCTAGGCACATGACGTTGTGGAAGGAACTGGAGACTCGACTTGAAAAGGTTCTAACTATAGACAAGGTAGAAATAGCACTTATGGAGGCTGAAAAGAGGAAGTGGCGTGAAGTCCTGACCAGGTTGGTGGCAATAATTCAGTCGTTGGCAGAGCGAAATATTGCCTTTAGAGGGACGACAGAAACACTTAACCAGCCAAATAATGGCAACTTCCTGAAGGAGGTAGAGCTCATGGCGAAGTTCGACCCAGTCCTCAAACAGCATGTTGCTGAGGTCCAAAGAGGAACCACCAATATTTCCTATTTGGGAAAAAGAATTCAAAATGAACTGATAGATTGCATCAGTGGGAAGATTGGGGACCATATGGTCAAGGAAATCAAACAATCCAAATACTTTTCAATTATTTTGGATTGCACCCCAGATTTGTGCCATACAGAGCAACTATCAGTCATTATTCGACTAGTTACAACCCAGGACACGCCCCAAATAAAAGAACATTTTATGGGGTTCCTTGAGGTAGAACAGTCCACTGGAGAAAGCCTTTCAACCCTGATTCTAAAGAGATTAGAACAGCTTGATATCCCTTTTGAAGACTGTAGAGGGCAGTCTTATGACAACGGTGCAAATATGAAAGGAAAGAGGAAAGGAGTCCAAGCCAGACTTGTTCAAATCAATCCAAGGGCTTTATTTGTGCCATGCGGAGCACATACATTGAACCTGGTGGTAGCTGATGCAGCAAAAAGCTCTGCAGAAGCCACTAGCTACTTTGGCTACCTGCAGAAGCTTTTCACACTCTTCTCTGCCTCCACTCAGAGATGGTCCATCCTAAAAAGCCATGTGAACATCACATTGAAATCATGGTCTGATACCAGATGGGAGAGTCGGATCAACAGCATAGAGGCTGTAAGGTATCAGGCTGCAGAAGTCAGAGATGCACTTCTAGAGGTGAGGGATAAAGCCACAGATGGAGTCGTAAAAATTGAGGCACAATCTTTGGCTGAAGAGGTTGGATCATACCGCTTTGCAATATGCACTGTGGTATGGTATGACATCCTGACCAACATCAAACATGTCAGCAAAATGTTGCAATCAGTGTCAATGCAGCTGGATATTGCTGTTGACCTCCTGAGAAAAACAGACGTTTCTTTGGTCAGCTACAGAGGCAATGGATTTGCTTCTGCCCAAGCATCTGCCAAAGACATCTGTGGCCAAATGAATGTGGAAGCTGTTCTCAAGCAGAAGAGGCTGAGATCAACCAAGAGACAGTTCTCCTATGAGTCCCAGGAGGAGCAAGTGAGTGATGCACTAAAGAAACTCGAAGTTTCTTTTTTCAATATGGTGGTGGATGTTTCCATTGCATCACTGCAGGAGCGATTCAAGGCCTTAGGTGAAGTAGAGAAAAAGTTTGGGGTGCTACTCAACTTCCCTGACCTGCCAAAGGAAGATCTGACGAAGCAGTGTGAAACACTCAGCAACACCCTGAGCTGGGGTGGGCAGTCAGACCTGGATAAGAGGGAACTTGCACTGGAGATGCAGAATTTCCCAGCTTTGCCAAAAGCCAACATGACTACCCTGGAACTTCTGACTTTCCTACAGGAGAAGAAAATGAACGAAGTGTATCCAAATATGTGGGTGGCCCTCAGGATCGCTGTCACTATTCCAGTGACAGTTGCTGCTGGGGAGAGGAGCTTCTCCAAATTGAAGCTCATTAAAACATACCTGAGGTCGTCAATGGCTCAAGAACGCCTCAATGGATTAGCTTTAATAAGCATCAATCGCAAGGTTTCGGGGCAAATATCATTTGACGACACAATAAACGAATTTGCAGCAAGGAAGTCCAGACGTGTCCGACTTTAAGGATGTGGACTAATTAAAGGACACAATAACATAGCAGAGACTTGTTGTTCTGATTGCCTGTTTCATTTGATTTATAGTGTGTGTAATGTTGTTCATTATCTTAATTTATTTGCAATAACCTCAGTTGTAAGAGCTCCGTTGGCTATATTTTTGTCCACGTTTGCACTTTCTTTTCTTGAAGTTTTAAGAGAAGCTACTTTTGTTTGATGAGTGATTTTCATTTAATAACTACAATAATAATAATAAGGATAAAATAAATAAAAAATATGTTACATTTATTTGTTATTGGCTGTGGGTTATTGGTTATGTTCACATACTTATTTGGTTATTAAAATGTAAACCGATCTTTTTCATATGGGTGTTTAGAGTTGTACCCCTAGATCTAGTCTCTAGTAATTCTGCTCAAAGTGCACCAGATTGAAGCATTTTACTTTAAAATGTTAAAACAAATCTTTCCGAAGGGGGCATACCCCCGGACCCCCCTAGAGGATGTGACATCCACCCCCCAATTAAAACATGTTCATACAATAATGAATACATTCGAAACCTTCTTTATGTATATTACCTATGTCAATAAGTTTCAGTTTTTGTAGTGTATTGGTCTTTTGTAGAGATTTTTCATTTATTCTTTATATATTCTATTGTGTATTGCTTGGAGGCGGGGGGGCACCAAATCATAATCTCGCCTAGGGCACCAAAATGTCTAGGGCCGGCCCTGTTTGAATGAATCAAAGTGGGTCGCCACCGTCGATTTTCTCTTATGCTCCAACACACAGTTGCACGGGGTGCAGAATAGTTTCCCCCCACTTTTTGCCCGGTCTTTAGTAGAAATGTTCGTCGGTAAATGAGATGGATTAGATTTTTTCATCTTGGTGTTTTCTCTATCGTGTGAGCTCGACACGTTCACTCTATACAGTTTTGTTTACACTCTGTGATGCGCGAGCTGATGACGTCACGTCAAGAAGAGTTAACTTTTTTTTTTCTCAACTTTGTGTGGAAAAATGCGGGGATTATGCGGCCTTTTGATAAATATGCGGCCTTTTAAAAATCTGCGCCATTTTGCTGATTATGCAGTAAATTCTGCGATCGCAGAATCGCGTTTTTCTGGAGGGTCTATACAGTCCGCGGCATATCACATCATAATGTATCATATATCCTTATCTGAGTCAGCTGAGCCGTATCTGGCCGTGCGACACTCACAGTGTCACATAGGCTACTGTATGCAGAAGTATTATTTTAAGCAACGCATTCAGTTGACGAAACACTCGAGACAAATGTAATTAAAGTCAGATCCACTCGTGTCTTAGACGGGGCAGTGATATCATAAACCTGTTAATGTACGCATTCAAACACTTTTTCTTTTACCAGCTGTATTCACCTTGCAGGTGCAGCTATATGGCTTTGATCCTGGATAAAGTGTTTAAGTCATGGATGTTTAAAGTTTAACTTCTTCAGTTCATATGTCTAATATTATAGTTGACTTTTCATTAAGGAAGTATGACGCTGCGCTGTCAGTACGCTTCTCCATGTTTGTGATTGGTCGAATGCTCCAAATACCACCCCTTTGAACGTGCACCTAACTAGATAGGACACGGCTGGCTTGAGCGATCCACTTGATAACCAGCATCGTAGTACAGTTTAGCGACAGCGCGTATGTTTTGGATTAGGCCAACCGGCTAACGCAAACATATCCAGGTCAGGAAAATCCAGCTTCGTAGTACAGGCCTCTGATCTCTCTCTTGCGTCCGGTTATTCTTCACTCCCGTTTATGTCCATATCGATCAGATCCAGCTCTCCTGTTAATAATGACCGGCGGGGCTCCCCCCGTTGATAGTTCACTGTCTAGCATTGGTTTCGTAGTGCACTGATCGATTAGGCTAAACTAACCTGTAGCTGCTCCCTCCACACTCACAACAACTTCATAAAGACATAAATAAAGCAGCTGAATTCGCCATACAGTTGCGTTATATACTGCATTGTCTTGTTTATGTCTCTTATGCTGGTGTTATGTATTGTGTATCTTGTTTTTTATGTGTTTGTACGGCGACCTTGAGTGCCTTGAAAGGCGCCTATATAAAATAAATGAATTATTATTATTATTATTATACAGGAAACACAAATTTAAAATGGTTTTGCCTGCCGTTTTTGTGTACACACAAGCATTAATCAATGGTTTGGAAAGTGGCGCTGTACCTTAATAATATAAAGGCTTGTATTTGTGTGCATTTCCTGTTCGGAAAGTGGCAATGTACTGAGAGTGGAGGTGTCCTGAGATTAGCGCTTGCCGGCAGGCTCCATGAACCTGTCAGCTCCGGACTGCGCAAAATGCGTACATGAAGCGCTACGTCATGAACGCAAGAAATATACCCTCGTGGGGGCGCGCTCATGTGATTGGCTTAGAATTGAGGAGACATCTGATTGGCTATAGATAGAAAAAATTACAAGTTCGAATCGGCTGACCGTCGTGGGGGTCTCAAAAAACCCACACACGAATGCATAGCGATCCGTGCAAAGAAAGCGGTTTGTGTTTGCAGGTTCAGAGGTTTTAAACGGAAAACAAATATGTGTGGATCAAAAATACACATTTAAAACTTTTTTCTGTGATTGGATTTTATTTACATGTAGGCTACATATGAAACGGAACACATTTGTGTGTGCATTGAAAAACACAAGTGTGGATCTAGAAATACAAGTGTGAATCCTTTTGCGGATCATGAAATACAATTGTGAATCCTTCGGTGTGCATGTGTGTATTATGAGACTGTTCTGAGCCCATATACTTCAGTCAAACTCAAACACCAGTCATCATTCAACTTGTCAAACAAGAGCGTATTGAGCAGGAAAAAAGGATTGATGGAATGATGGAGCAACTGCGCTGTCTGCAGTTTCTAACCCGACAGGACCTAGCAATCAAGGGGCATCAAATCAAATCAAGTTTTATTTATAAAGTACATTTAAAAGCGATTTTTGGTCGAGCCAAAGTGCTGTACATGTAATAAAAACACATTACTACAATCACAATAAAAGACAATAAATTACAACAGATATATAAAAAAAACGCAGCGATTAGTCAGGTGTCATACTCCGCTCTGACTAGAAGTCCAGGGAGAAGAAGTGTGTCTTTGGTGAGGATTTAAAAAACCCTAATGTCTCGGCTGACCTCACATGGAGGGGCAGAGGATAAGGAGAGCAATTTCCAAAAGCTAGTCGAACTCGTAGCTGAGAAAAAATCCACTCTGAAAAGCTTCATGCTCATCGGGAAATATGCATCACACGAGACAAGCAATGAACTTATACATGAAATGTATCGGGAGTCTCTCACCACTCTCTTAACTGAAATGAAAAGCAATGCAAAACACTATGCAGTTATTGTGGATGAAACTCGCGATTGTGCCATTCATGAACAGTTGTCTCTGACTATATGGGTATCAGCTGATTATACAGCCACTAGCGGAGCCACAAAACATGTCAATAATGTTTTGTGGAAAAATGGCAATGGTCCTGATATACTGTATATGATCCGATCACCACTCACAAGCTCTCCTTAACTCTGACTATGTTTCACAGCTTCTTCTGGTCTATGGTACAAAAACACTAGCTAGCTTACACACCCTGACGCACAGTGAATCAAGTGTTGTGTCTCAATTTGAGGACTACTGTTTTACACTTGCTATTTTGAGTGCATAACTAGCATCGTCACAATTGGAAGTATGGCTAAATGCAGTGAACTATACCCGGATGGTACGGCTGGACACTTCTCACACTCAACGGCCACCATCGTTGCTAAATAACAAAAGTTATAAATGTGTTTTTTCAGAAACATACTACTTGTGTCAAAAAGTAGCCACCATAATTTCATAGACTTAATTGAGCAGTCCGTGGTGACTTGGTACTGGGATTTAGCTCACTGCTACTGTAGCAAGTCACTTTAAGCTAGCTAGCAATAGCAACGTACAGTGAGGACACAGCACCAGTGTGCGATTGTCATTGTGCTATGCTAGGTTAAACATGTCCAGAGACTTATCTGACAATAAAAGGACTGCTCATGGAGCCAGAGGATCAGTGTAATACTAGTTACTGTGAAGAAGTAGAGGTGACAGGGCTCTCTATTCTATTCTTCTAACAATACACCTTTAATGGGTTTCAAAATGGAACTTTTGGAAGAAAGATCCACATATGGAGTTCTAGCCTGCTTGACATCTCTCCTCCCCGTTGATGATGATGATGATGATGATGATGATGATGATGATGATGATGATGATGATGATGATGATTTCCTTCCCTGACTGTGGGGGCTTATAAAAAACAAAGGAAGTGTCTTTCTGATGATTCTTGTGTTTCTTTTGTTCTGTGTGATGTCAAAGGATGGGGGCCTTAGGAGTCTGTAATTTAAAGGTGCGGCATTTAATTTTGGAGAATCCAGCTCGAGTGCGCTAGAGTTTGAAAATACACAACCGGAAAAAATCTGCCTCTTCCTTCAGACTTCCTTACAGAGTCCCTCCCCCAACACACACGAACGCGCACATGACCAATGAAGGCACGAGATAAGTTTGTGCACAGATGAAAGGCTGACAGGCAGGTAGGCCATCCAGTTATTTTAGCCTGGCCGGCTAAAATGATTAGTCGTGCTTTTTACAGCGCTAAAGCTTCCAAAGATTTGTTATGTATTTATTGTCAAAGCATTTAATATATTTATTGCTATCAGGATGTTAAGAGCATTCCATGGAATATAACAAAAAGTGTTTCTGAAATAAATGATTCCCCACCTTTAACTGTGAATGTCAAATGAAGGTCAAATACGATGATTATCAAAACTGAAGTATAATTAAAAACCATAATGTGTGTTTTGAGAGTGCAATTAAGTCCTTCGCCTTTTTTTATCTTGTCGAATTTTTTTCTAACTTCTGTTGTTTTTCTTTTTTCTTTCCACTCTTTCATTTCTTAAAGTTTTATTTATATTCTGGCAATATTTTTCTTTGTGTGTTCTTTCCTTCCTTCCAGGAGACGTTGCTGTGCGTCCCTGTTACCAGCAGAGAGAGCAGCACATTTATTCTGTGTTAGCTCCATCAGGTGATCATAGGGTTAAGTTAAGCTCAGCCTCCTGCTAATGAAAAAGGATCACATGTCTAAAATGATTCCAGCAGCAGGGCCCGTGTGCAGAAATGTGATCAGTTTAAACAGAGGTGATATCCATTACAGGATTAGCTAAACCAAGCACTGCGGCTGTTTGTTTAACTGCAGCTAATAGAGGCTGTTTATACGGCTGGAGGAAATGGGCTTTGAGAGGTGGAGGCGGTGGAGAGGACAGAGAGAGAAACAGAAACTAAGCAGCCTGTCAACCTACAGCTGTCCAGAAAGCCTTCATTCATACAGGGCTGTGGTCTCAACCTGCTGCAAATGAGCCCCCCCACTTACAGTACGGCTTGTGAAGGCACCATGGATCTAATGAGCTCGCCGTGCTGCTAATCTGCTTGAGTGTGTAGTCTTCGCTGTTAGCATGCGATTACGCAAATTAATCACATTTGACCCCAACTTCCTCCCATAGTTCCAGCCCAGATAATTACCAGGAACTGGCAAAATCTACATGTATGCACCGACTGGAGACCACTGGACACATGTGCATCCAACCCAGTCTCACGGCATTTTGTGTAATAGTCACAAAATGTATTTCATCTATAACTTGGAGAAATAAATAAATATGGATATGTTATTTAAAACCACCTCGAATATGTTAATGTTATGAAATGTTTTCTCAAATGATGCGGTAAGCAGGAGGACAGAATTACATCCAAACTGACGCCGTTTTGCATTTCTATAGGTTGTAGATACGAGCATGGTTTTATATACTAACTGTTAAGCTCAAAGAGCGCTTAATCCACCACGGTTCGATTGCCTTGTTGGAGTGTTAGCAGACGATTATCAGCAGAGCCGGAGTAGTCAGGGTGATCAAAAACAATGGACAACTGTTCTCTAAAGGAAAGGGTATCATAATCCACAGATGAACTCAGTGGTTCAGCCCAGTTTAATGCTTTGCCACAAAGCAAATTCAAAACATAATTAATTTTGGTTACATCCGAAGGAAAGGTCAAGGGACGCTGTCGAAATACCTTATTGCATTGAAAAATGAATCCTCTGCATTTCTCCACCTCTCCATGAAAAGGCTCTGGGTCAGTGATGTGGAATTCCCGGCATGGAGTGGATACAGGAGGAGGATTTGAGGTGGCAGGGATTGCAGCGGAAAATGTCAGGGTTGAGATAGAGAGAGGGAAACAGAGAGAGTTAGGGGGGTTGTTGTTAGCATTTGGTGCTAGCTCTGAGCTAACGGAGATTAGCAGCTGTTTCAACATTAAGGAGAGGGAGAGCTCTTTCCAGTCGGACTTTGAGAGACTGAGAGAGAGAGAGAGAGAGAGAGAGAGAGAGAGAGAGAGAGCTTAGGAACCTTCCTAACCGAGTGAAATGACCCGGAAGTCCCTCAGTGGCAGCCATGATAAGTGTCGTTCGAATTCTCTAGATCAGCCTTTCCCAAACTCAGGGTCGAGACCCAAAATGGGTCGCGGACCCGTTTTGATTGGGTCGCCATGTTAAATGCATTGCTACACACACACAGCGTCAGAGCTGATGGCTGCGTTGCAAATACAATTTCTTTGGAATTTTTGTATTTTATTTTTTATTTTGAAAATGAAATTATGCAATATAGCATTGTATATTTTATTATTTTATTTTCTAAATAAAAATAAACTAAAAATAAAAGATTGTATTTGTATCAGCTCTGACGCGTCCCCCGAGAAAGTTTTCGCGCCCTCTGTTTATTGTTTATTGTCTGTTGATTAATCCCGATCGTATATGATGGCAAAAAGATGATACAAAGAGGAGTTTTTAAACGTTGGCTTCACAAAAGCTGTTAGAAATGGAGAGGAGCGGCCTCAGTGTGTTTTATGTGGAGAGGTGCTCAGTAACGAAAGCTTGAAAATGAACAAATTGGACCGGCATCTCCAAACAAAACATCCTCTGCATTGGGACAAATCGAAGGATTTTTTCCTCTGCAAAGAAGAGTCGTTCAAGAAGCAGTGTTTTGATGGCGGAAAAGTAAGTCACTCATTTTAATGATTTGATTTGTGTGTTTGTGAGTTTGTCAGGGTCTGTTGTGAAATTGTTTCGTTAATGCAAAGTTGGATGAAATGCAGACTGAGCCCCGGAGCGGACCGCCAGCTGCGCGCTCTCGCGCGTCCTCTACCCGCTCCCGCGAGTCCACTACATTCTGCAGCGGCACAGAGCGATGTTTCAACTTTTACTAGCCTAAAATGTTTTTATAACGGCCGGCAGAAAAACAGAGAAACAATAACCACAGGAAGATTAGAGGGAAAGTGACAGGTACTATGAGAAGGAAAGCGAGAGAAAGCTTTTTTTCACTGCAGCCGCACGGACGTGACTGATGCAGTGTGATTCACAATACATATGGGAGTTATTCCCTATCTTTATTCAAGAGTGTGGTCTTTAAATTTGAGAGCATACTTTATTGATTTCAGGTTCAGAATATGTATTGCTTTCCCTCAAACCCTGTCCTCACACTCAAATAATGCCTGCTTGCACTTATGGCGCGTTTCCACTGCAGCGGGGAGCTCGCTTTAAGCGTGCCGAGCTGTGCGGGGCCCGTTTTTGGTTTCGTTTCCACTTGGCCTAGTACCGGCTAGCGGGTCCTAATTCACAGTATTGAGTATGTAAGTCGCTTTGGATAAAAGCGTCTAACAAGTAACATGTAATGTAATGCGCTATAAATGCGGTTGCCAGGTCCACATTAGGTATACACAGTGGTGTAGTCTACTTTTTTGTAGTGGGTATACTGTAATAATTGTATTCATCCATCCTAGAGCGACGCATCGCGGAGCGACATCTGTCTCGAAGCAACACCTCATGAACACCATCACACTTACTAATGCATAGACTAGTCTTGAGACTGGTTATGTGTTATCAACATGTCAATGTATTATAAGCATTTTTATGTGACTTTTAACTGCCAGTGAAATTAACAATAAAAAAATAAAAGAATGAACAATGATGGAAAAAGCCCACTTATCTTCTAGGGTTGAATAATTAATCGACATTTTTATCAAAATCTCAATATGGCCTACTGCAAACACAGTCTCTGACACAGCTCTCACCAAATTTCCAACTAAATCCTGTCCACCCTTCTCCGTGAGCTCCTGGGCTATTTTGTGTGCTCTGGACGTCTCATGTCGTCTAATCTTGTTTCTCAAAGAGGCCAAAGATGTTGATCTGCTTGAATCTGAGAACTGGATCTTAAGGTTCACCCACTCCTCAGACATAGACACTCGTTGTTCTGTGAGGACACCTACTGATTTTGTAGCGCTGCAAAGGAAATAAACAAAACCATGACTAATTAGCATAATACAAGTTTTTACCAATAACAACTGCAGAAAAGAGCCAAGATTTACTCAAAAGTATTTAATAAACTGCTTACAATATTTACATTATGGCTAACAAATGCATGAAAAGCAGATAAAAGGAGAAAAATGTTCCACTTTTTCAATAGCTAATTATTTGACAACTACTGATAACTAACATATAGTAATGTAATGGTGCAAATGTTTTAAATGCACTTTTAACATGACCATGAATTAACTCTCATTTGCATAGTCATTGACTTTTTGAATTTCTGTTGTTTAGATCAGCTTTCCTTTGCATGTGTGCTGACATTTCCCTAACTTTCTGTCCCTCCACCCCAACCAAGGATGCCTGTTCTTAAATTCCATAGCCTAACTTTCAGTCCACAAGGCTGGCCAGGAGCTCTCATCTGTGTCCGAAACAAGAAGATAATATAAACATTGTGTTCTGTTTATGACTGCACACACACACACACACACACACACACACACACACACACACACACACACACACACACACACACACACACACACACACACACACACACACACACACACACACACACACACACACACACACACACACACACACACACACACTATCTCGCTCCCTTTCTCTTCCATTGATCCACCACACTAACGTTGATCAAATTAGCTAGAAAGTTAGCTAGTTAGCTACTGTTACGTTAATTATAACCATGCTAATTTCACTTACTGGGTAAATTTGCGGTAGCGCCGGAATCGTTCTCTGTCACCTTTAGGACAGCCGCCTGACCTGGCTCTTCTTCTGTACTGGTAATAGGGGAAAACTTCGGAAAACATTAAAATATTGTCGTCTGTTTTCGTTTCATGTTTGCTTCCTGTTTAGCGCTCCGCGAACTTGAATGATGGAAGGATCAAATTCTGATAACGTTAGAGAAACGTGGGGTTTGTCAGAGCCGAACAAAGTGTGTTGCTGTTGCTTAGCAACAGGCCAAAGGCGACGGAAGCCCCAGACCTCCAAAAGTATTAACACAGAAGGGGGCGAAAGCGTGAAAGCGAAGTCACAAAATGATGTTGTTACGTATCATCGCTCATTTTTAAGAGGGCATACGGAAATCACTGGCATTTTCTAGTGGGTATACGGCGTATACCAGCGTATCACGTAGACTACACCACCGTATACAGCGTACACCGGCTGGTGTTAAAAATCAGCCAATAACCCAGCAATGTTAATGAGGATATCTTCTCTGTTATTTTCAGGCATTCAAAGGGAACAGAGGGGCACTGAGGGCATCCTATCAAGTCAGCCTCCACATTGCCAAAGCAAAGAAGCCCCATTCCATCGGGGAGCAGCTGATCAAGCCTTGTCTTAAAGATGTGTGTCTCTCTGAATATAGTCGAGCACTTGTCTCAATACAGGAGAACTTCAAGCTGTACTTCCCTGACTCACAGAGAGCTCAAAACCTTCAGTGGGTGAAGTTTCCCTTCCAAGCTGTGCCATCACAAGACCTGGGTCTCAGTCAGGCAGAGTTAGAGGCACTGGTCACACTGCAGGTCAACAGGGGCAGTAAGATGCTGTTTGAAACAACCACTTTGGCACAGTTTTGGGTTGCTCATTTCCAGCAGGCTGATTTCTCCTGCTTGGCTAAGATAGCTGTAGAAGTATTGATACAGTTTGGCACCACATACTTGTGTGAATCTGGGTTTTCTACTTGAGCATACCTGAAAAACAAATACAGAAACAGGCTAAATCCTGAGCATGATCTCAGATTGGCACTGTCAAAAACCCAGCCCAGAATAGATCTGCTGGTTGAAAACTTCAAGCCACATACCTCTCATTAGATGTAATTGTTATTATATTATATCATGTATCAATATATGATATAATACCCCTTCTAGCATGTCAGATGAGAACATATTGTAAATAAGTCAGTAAAGTTAATCAGTTGCCAAGTGTTGGAGTTTCTTTGTCTCTCAGAGTGTTTTACAACACCTCTGTTCATTTAAAAGTGTGTGTAGGCCTACATAGTTTTTGATCTAGTGACAAACTTAATGTTGCACTTCTGATCATTTAAATATGGTTTCACCTGTGATGTACTGTATACTGCACTTCCTATAGTTAGGGTTTTGTCCCTTTCTGTTTACAACATGTTTGTTCTTTGTTCATTTAAAATACTATAAAATGGTGTGTACATAGTTTTTGAGCTAGTGACAAACTTAATATTGCACTTTTGTTAATTGTATCATTTAAATTTGATTTGTACTGTATATACTTGACTGCACTTCCCATGTTTCGTCTTTTTGCTTTGATCCTTATTTTTTCTGGGCAAGCTCAAAGGGAAGGTTTTTATGGTGAGAAACCTAATTGCTGCGAAGCACTTTTATAATTAAATAAACATTTTCATTTACATTTTAAATTCAGGGTGTGTTGCATTCTTTGTTTATAAATGTAGATATTATGGAAAATGTTGACATTTTTTTAGCTTGGGTCCCTTAGGACCACAACATTTCTGTTTTGGGTCTCATGCTGAAAAAGTTTGGGAACCCCTGCTCTAGATGATAGGAAAGGATGTTTCAAACTTCCTTTATAACCTTATTTAGCTTAGGAACCACTGGACCTCCCTTACCGACAGAAGAGGAGAAAATGTTGCCCCACAATGCCTTGCAGCCGCAGCATTTGCCGTCACACAACAGTCGGCCGTTCACGGACACAAACGATTATGACGGAGAAATGATATCATGAAAGTTGTGCTTATTAAGCATTTTAAAACGTATGTGGTAAGTTGCCAAAGTGCTTTGTTTTGAACGTTCATCAGTATTATAATCAAAAAGAGAAATATGAATGTTAGTTTTTACGGAAATTATCAAATAAAGTCAACATTTCACTGAGCTGTGTGGGGTTTGTTCAACTTTGGAAATATGTTTGAATGGTGATATACACAGTGATAGATGTTAAGGACTAACGTTTATAATAAATACATTTGTATTTATTTTTAAGATATTTTCATACAATCATACGTATTGGGATCATTTGTATTAATGTGGACGGGAGGGAAAGGGTGACGAGCATAAGTTTCACTTTCCTTTTTTATTTCAATTCCAACTTTGGTCATGAAGAATATGTTTCTCTGTTGTCCACGTTCATAAAGCATAAAGCAACAGCATCAGAGCACAGTGCAGAGTCTCTAGATGAGTTTACAGTAGTCCCTCGTTCTTATTAAACATCCATGTTGTAGTCCGCTGTATAGAAAACTGTAGTTTCCATAGTTTCCCCACAGCAGCAGACGCACAAAATGACGTCCGCTGGCGCATCATAAACACGTCGGATAGTGAAAATTCAGTCGGATTCTCTAAAGTACCGCAGTCTCTTCTCCTAAATCCTTTTGAATTCTCCTATCCACTATCCCTTAACCCCATGACGTTTCACTCAGAGGTCAAGGAATAGAAGATAGGGATAGACGTTAGGAGCTGATTTTTGGATTATCCGACCGCAACCAGAGACTGAGAGAGTTACGTGGGTTGTTGTTAGCATCTGGTGCTAGCTCGGAGCTAACAGAGATTAGAAGCTGTTTCAACAATAAGGAGAGGGAGAGTCCTCTCCGTCGGACTGAGAGAGGTAATGTCAGCTCAGGGAGGTAAAGGACTCTGAGTGATTAGGTTGTAAACTTTAGTCTAAGTTATCTCAGTGGGTCTCAAACGGTTTGGTCATCTATGTAAACAAATATTTCCATCTATGTAATATTAGTTGTATAAAATAAGTTAAGAAATCCTTACAATGTGTACTATAGGTGTTAAGGCTGTACAAAGGCGTGGAATTAAATGCACGATGCAGAGACAAACAAAGTATCAAAAATAAAGTGTTTTAATGAAATCAGGTAACAACACACTGAATACATAAAGTAAAAAAACAAACAATCAAACTGTCTAACCTATATGTGAGCCTCTCCGCTCACACAGGGTTCAAATCAGGACGGAAAGAGCAGGTTGGTGAAACTCAGGCGTTTATTAACTCCAAACAATAATATGCGCGGGTCTCAAACGTTGCCCGGGTGGGAAACTTCACAGGTCCTTTGGCGACCTTCCAGGATCCCGCCTACTGCATAACAGAACAGAACCAGGTTACGACATGCTTTTCTTCCTGCACTGATTACCTGATTCCGATCAGCTGTCTGGCTTCCGGCCGAGCCACTCCCTTCACTCCAGCAGCCAGCGCCCAAACCACACCCCGCTGCCACATACCCCCACCGCCCGACTCAGGCCGGGATCCCGCCGGCCGCACGCTGACTCTCCCCCCCCCCCCCCCCTCCGCCGAGCGAGAGAGGAAATCAGCCACGACCATCCGGTTACCCGGCCTGTGGATCACCTTGAAGTTGAAAGGCTGTAACGCCAGATACCACCGAGTGATCCGAGCGTTGGCATCCTTCATGCGGTGGAGCCACTGGAGCGGGGCATGGTCCGACCAGAGGGTGAAAGGGCGCCCCAGGAGGTAGTACCGCAGGGCGCCGACCGCCCACCGTATGGCGAGGCACTCCTTTTCCACCGTACTTTAGTTCACCTCCCTCTGGGCGAGCTTACGGCTAATGTACAGTACGGGGCGGTCGACCCCCTCTACGTGCTGGGACAAAACGGCCCCCACCCCACTGTTCGAGGCGTCGGTCTGCAACACAAAAGGGAGAGAGAAGTCAGGAGAATACAGAAGCGGCTTACCACAGAGGGCTTTTTTAACCCTCTCAAACGCCAGCTGACACCGCTCCGTCCACTGGACCGGATCTGAAGCACCCTTTCGGGTCAGGTCGGTCAGGGGACTGGTCAGCTCCGAAAAGGACAGGATGAACCGCCTGTAGTAGCCGGCCGGCCCCATGAACCTCCTGACCTCTTTTTTCGTCTTGGGCGCCAGACAGGCTGAAATGGCGGTTGTTTTCTCTATCTGTGGCCGCACCTGCCCTCCGCCCAAGTGGTACCCCAGATACCGTACCTTCCTCGGTCCAACCGCACACTTCGGGTTGGCCGTGAGCCCCGCCTGCCTCAGGGACTCGAGCACCGCCCCCACCTGCTGCATATGCTGCTCCCATGTCTCACTGTGAATTATGACATCATCCAAGTAAGCAGCAGCATATGCAGAGTGGGGACGCAGCACCCGGTCCATGAGCCGCTGGAAGGTGGCTGGAGCTCCGAACAACCCGAAAGGAAGTGTGATGAATTGGTATAAACCATACGGAGTGGAGAAGGCCGTTTTTTCCTTAGACTCTGGAGAAAGGGGAATCTGCCAATAGCCTTTGGTTAAATCCAGCGTCGTGTAAAAGTGAGCAGTGCCTAGCCGATCCAGGAGTTCGTCGACCCGGGGCATTGGATAAGCATCAAATTTGGACACCTCGTTCACCCTGCGGTAGTCCACACAGAACCGGATTGACCCGTCGGACTTACGTACCAGCACGACGGGGCAACACCAGTCACTGGTGGACTCTTCTATCAATCCCATCTCTAGCATAGCCTGAAGCTCCGCCTGAACAATTTTCCTCCTGTGTTCAGGCAGCCGATAGGGCCGTGAACGAATGGCCACGCCCGGGGGCGTTTCTATGCGGTGGTGTATGAGAGAGGTGCGCCCTGGCAGCGTAGAGAACACGTCGGCAAACTGCCTTTGCAACGAAGCAACGTCTGCTCTCTGGCACGGTGAGAGATTGTCGCCACAACCGACCGGGGCTACTTTGTTGCTTTTAATGACCTCCGGTCCCAACTCATCTCTCTCAATCACCGTGGTGGCCAGAGAAACCGACGCCCCCTCCCTCCATGCTTTCAGGAGGTTAAGGTGGTAAATCTGTGTTGCTCCCCCCCTGTCAGAACGCACCACCTCATAATCTACGTCCCCCACTCGTCGTGTGACCACGAAGGGTCCTTGCCACTTGGCGAGTAGTTTAGAGCTAGAGGATGGGAGTAATACAAGCACTTTATCTCCCGGTGAAAATTGTCTCAGTTTCGACCCTCTGTTGTACAGGCGCTGCTGACGTTCCTGAGCCTGGAGCAAATTCTCCCGTGATATCTGCCCCAGTGATTGGAGTTTTGCTCGCAGGTCCGTAACGTACTGTATTTTGTTCTTACTGTTGCTTGGACCCTCCTCCCAGTTTTCCTTAACTAGGTCCAAAACACCCCGGGGCTTCCTACCAAATAACAGCTCAAAGGGAGAAAATCCCGTGGAGGACTGGGGCACCTCCTGCACTGCAAACAACAGAGGATCTAGCCATTTATCCCAATTACGGCTATCTTCGTGAACGAACTTACGAACCATGTTCTTTAGTGTTTTGTTAAACCGTTCCACCAGGCCGTCGGTCTGCGGATGGTAAACACTAGTCCGTATTGAATGGACGCCCAATAGTTCATACAGCTCGCGTAGTGTGCGTGACATAAACTGTGTGCCCTGGTCAGTCAGGATCTCTTTCGGGATCCCGACTCGGGAGATAATGTGAAACAGTGCCTGCGCGACGCTCTTTGCAGAGATATTAAGCAGCGGCACTGCCTCGGGATATCGCGTTGCATAATCCACTAGCACTAGTACAAAGCGATATCCCCGTGCACTCCGGTCTAATGGCCCGATGAGGTCCATTCCAACTCTCTCAAAAGGCACCTCAATCAATGGTAACGGGCACAAAGGCGCTCTGGGGATGGCCGGCGGGTTAACCAGCTGACATTCACGGCAAGATGCACACCACCGCTTCACATCTGCGCGAATGCCCGGCCAATAAAATCGGGCCATTATCCGGTGTAGTGATTTGTCGTACCCTAGGTGACCTGACATGGGGTTATAATGAGCCGCCTGGAAAACAATTTCCCGACGGCTTTTTGGCACCAACAACTGGGTATTTATCTCTCCTGTCTGTGTGTCACGGCTTACACGATACAACCTGTCCCTAACCACCGTAAAGTGTGGTTGAGTGAGTGCTGCGTTTGGGTGTAGCTGGGAGCCATCAATACTCACCACCTGGCCGAAGGCGTGCTGAAGGGTCTCTTCCCTCGACTGTTCGAGGGGGAAATCTTCCACGGGAAACACCAGCGGGTCCAGAGGGACCTCCGCGGCCCCCTCCGTGTCCGTTTCCCCCTCGATGTCGTCAGCCGCCTCCGACTCTCCACTAAACACAGCACACAACTCAAATTTCCCTGCCGTCCGTGAACGCACCCCCATAGCCCCCGCTAGCTTAGCAAACCCCGGCCAATTCGTTCCCAAAATCAGAGGGTGTGTAAGGCGAGTGCTAACTCCAGCCCTGACTCTATGCTTTTTCCCCTTATAAGAAATTTCCAGCGTCACCTCCGGGTACTGGTGAATATCCCCATGCACACACCTCACCTTCACCCACGATGCTTCAATCAATGCCCCCGGCCGAACCAGGTGCTGATGGATCATCGTCGGATTACAGCCCGTGTCCATCAGAGCCTGGTGTGTACCCCCCTGTATACATACCGGTATACGGTACGTCCCTTCCAAATCCGGGGCGGCAACTGGCGGTCCTGCAACCCGAACCAGCTGTCCGACCTCCATGAGAGGACACTCCCGTCGGAAGTGGCCGGGCTGCCCGCACCGCCAGCAATCCTGCCCTGACGTCTGAGGAGCCCCCCGTGGTGCCGGACGACCAGAAGCGTAGGCCGGACCCTGGGGAGAGATAAAAACAGGAGGGTAAGGTAGAGCTAGGGGGGAAAGTGTCAGGGCTGCGGGGTTGGGGCCGTGTGATGGTGGGGAGGGAAGGGTAGCTGCTCCAGGAAACCTCCTCCTCGGGGCTGGGACGGGTCTGCCCACTGAGACGGCTGGTGGTTGGGGCTCCTCTTTCATGCTCCGCCGGGGAAGCGAGAGGTGGTCCTCCGCAAGGACGACGGCTGCTTCCATGTTGGCGGGGCGATGGCACTGGACCCAATTCGCCGTCGAAGATGGCAGGCCGGCGATTAACTGCTCCAGCGCCACCTGCCCGACGACTTCCTCAGCGGAGCGCACCCCCGGCTGGAGCCAGCGGCTCTCTGCATCCAGGAGCCGCTGCGCGTAGGAGAAGGGCCGGTCATCGTCCTCGAAGGGGAGGGCCCGGAAACGGCGGCGATGTCCCTCTGGCGTGCTGCCAAGCCGGTCCAGGATGGCCTTCCTCAGATGCCGGTACACATGCCGAGAGGCTGCTGGCAGGCTGTGGGCGGCTAGCTGCGCACTCCCGGATAGCAGAGGCAATAGCCGCGCTGCCCACTCCTCCTCCGGCCATCCGCACGCCGCCGCTGTGCCCTCAAATATGTCCAGGTATGCCTCCGGATCATCCTCTGCCGTCAATTTCTGGAGGGCAATTGAAGGCGGTCGGGCCGGGTTGGTAGCGGGATCGCCCTCCCGAGCGGCCGGACGCTGCAGCAGCTCCCGTAGGAGAGCCCGGTCCTCGCGCTGGCTCGAGGCGATCCCGAGCAGAGCCTCGCTCTGCTGTCGCTGTAATGCTGTGGTGATCTCCTGCATGTGAGCGAGACGTTGGAGGGCCTGACCCAGCGGGGTTTCTCCTTCCGACATCAGGTCCCTGTTCAGGCGCCACTGTGAGCCTCTCCGCTCACACAGGGTTCAAATCAGGACGGAAAGAGCAGGTTGGTGAAACTCAGGCGTTTATTAACTGCAAACAATAATATGCGCGGGTCTCAAACGTTGCCCGGGTGGGAAACTTCCCAGGTCCTTTGGCGACCTTCCAGGATCCCGCCTACTGCATAACAGAACA
Source organism: Notothenia rossii (assembly GCF_949606895.1). NCBI lineage: Eukaryota > Metazoa > Chordata > Actinopteri > Perciformes > Nototheniidae > Notothenia > Notothenia rossii. The sequence continues at coordinate 35,784,273 of NC_136903.1, forward strand.
GAACCAGGTTACGACATGCTTTTCTTCCTGCACTGATTACCTGATTCCGATCAGCTGTCTGGCCTCCGGCCGAGCCACTCCCTTCACTCCAGCAGCCAGTGCCCAAACCACACCCCGCTGCCACACTATACTATCAAAAAACTACTTACTTAACCTCACTCTCTATGGATGATAACTCTAAGGACAATGACAAAAGATCTTAACGCTGGAATGCTTGGAACACACAAGACAATCTGGCAACGAGACAGGGGAAGACGAGAACTATATATACTAGACAGACAACACCAGGTGAAGAACAATATAGACAATCACAACAGCGGGAAAACAGACAAGGCAGGAAACGTACTTTAGACACATGAGGGTAGACAAGACTATCAAAATAAAACAGGAACCTATCTTAACACATAACATGAAACCCAAACTAGGGAAGAATCTTTAGCAGAGCCGTCCACGCACAACAATAGGTCAGCACAAAAATAAAAAACACAGTTTGAAAGGGGAGTGATTATTAAAATATGCATAAAGAAAAAGAAAAAATGCAGACTAGGTAAGATAGAGAGGAGTTTATCAATGATTTCTTATTGGTTGTGAGCATATTCTAATGTTTTTTGGAGTATTGAAATATATATAGTTCAGTTTCATATGATTGTTGAGAACTGTATCCATAAATCTCTTAATATCGCCCTCAAAGTGCACCAGATTGATGCATTCAACTTCAATTTAAAGAAAACAATCTTCCCGGGGGTGCAAGACCCCGGACCCCCAGAGGATGTGAGGTAATCACAAATAAAACAGGTTCACATGGATAGGATACTAGACAAGTGTGCACACTCATTATATACACTACACATTTTTCTTGGATTTGTTAACACCATAGTCCCTAATATATTTGTAGAAAGGCAGGAAATGGAATTAAATTGAGAAAATGTTTCATCGCGGAGGACCCCCTGTTTTGTGTCCCCCCCACTTCTCAAACCAAAGTTACACCCTTGTCTGGGCAGAAAGGTTTGTGATGCTTTGAGTCTGTGAGGGCCTAATATATTCTAAAAAAATAATATTTGAAAACATCAAAAACAAATACATTTTTTTATTGTAAAAAAAAATGATTGTTGTTACATTTTTCATTAGTTTTAACAAAATAACTTCATTTAATTGTATTTAAAATAACATTTCCAAATAAATAAATCCTTCGAATCTGCCTGTTCAGTTTCTGTTGGAATGTGAAGGGTCAAATGCCGTCCCTGCGCTGTGAAGACGGGAGAGCTTGTTGGTCCCTCTGTAGATTCACAGAGGGCCCACTATAGTAACTCAATGAGAGAGTAATGTCAAATGACAGTACAATTGACCAATCATATCTTCCCTCTAAATGGGTGGGCTTTATTTTCGCTGACTTTACAAAGTAACGCGTTACTGTACCGTAATTACTCTTTGCGGCTACTAAAAGCGTTACTAGTTACATATTCCCATTAAGTAACGCCGTTATAGTTACTTTGATTTAAATGGTTGCGTTACTGCGTTACATTATGTGATGGGACTGAACCGAATCTCCCTGCGGATGTAACTTACAGGCGAATACAGTGATGTCCTCTCACAGTACCATGGAAAAGTGAAAGTAACCAGAGAGGAGTGATGATTGGTTAACGCGGGGTAACATTTCAGGGTAAGCCAATCAGAGACAGAGTTGGGCGGGTCTTGCCTTATGGGGAAAATACACACACGAACACTTGTTAATGCTAACACACACACACACACACACACACACACACACACACACACGGCAACGCTCACCACCAGCACACACACACACACAATAGCAGATGCAAGTATCAGCGAGAGCAGCAGCGCATTTGCAACTTGGAAATATAACCACTATTTTCAATTTGTGGGGATAAAGGACGCAAAAAATATTACGGTAAAATGTAATCTGTGTGCAGGACAGAAAGCATTGTCCACATCGAAAAACAGCAATGCCAAATCTCCTAAAGCACCTAAGTAATGTACATGGGGCTATAAAACTAGTCGCCAAAGACCCCACCGTCTCAACCACCGGCAGTGAGCCAGATGGAGCAACACCATCTAAACAGCCAAAAAACGATTTTTTAAAATCACCACATGTCACCCAGAGTAAACTAAATAGATTGATTGCCAGGTATGTTGTTGAGGACATGCTGCCCATCGCATTGGTCGAGTCTGTTGCCTTCAGAGAACTAGTCAGCAAAAAACAACACAAAAACTTGTATTTTTATTATTATTATTTTTTAAAGTAAAGTAACGTATTACTAGTTACTTTTATAATTGAGTAACTAATAAAGTAACTCGTTACTTTATTGAGAGCAGTAACTATAACTATTACTAGTTACTTTTTAAAAGTAACTTGCCCAACACTGGTTATGGATAGTGGTGCAGTGACGCGTCCTAAAACCCGGAAGTAAGCTGCGCTCGGGTTCTCTCGACAGGAAAGCAATGGGATTTCTCATGGATGTAATAGCTTGAAATAAGGTCTGTGGAAAACAAACATGTTAGATAAATGCACGTTTTGTTCAGCCGGATAATATCCACGTGTCTACCCTACCTTTATTATTTTCGAATCATAAATCTAATCGATAGATTTATGATTAGCATAAGTTAGTTCATGATGGCTCACTTCAGTGATAGTGATGACATCGTTGCAAAATTATTAACCGAGTCATTTTCAAGATTGAGTTACAAGATAAACTGGAGTGGGAAAGGATCAGCTGCATGACCCGCCATCAAGTGCTTCATCCAAAAGGACAGGAGGATGAACTTTGTGTTTAAGTGATTTGATCATCAAAGGTAGGCCTAAGTCATTTTCAATGTGGGCCGCCGTGCCGAATTAATTCATTTGTAATTGGCTGTGGGTGCCCTTTCATGATAGGTGTTTATATAAATGGTGTTGTTCTGTGTGGTAGGTAGAGGGTCACTGTCATTGATGCGTTTTGCACCCCGGGCTGTTGTTTTGATATTCCGCTGAAGTATACGCTGAGACGTAATAACTCTTATTTTTTTTCGAGGAAAGGGGGGGGGGGTCAGAAGGCCTAGGTATAAAAGTCACGGCTCGCCACTGCAAACTACCAAATACAAAAAACAAAATCAGATCCAGTCGTCATGACTCCACTCCGGAGGGATTCCCTGATCATTTCTTATAGTTTCTCATCAAGGGGGTGTCTCCTGTCCCCGGTACAAACACACTGCCTGAGGAAGGTTAGGTTATGTGTATTTCTTTTGTCATTAACCTTTTTCGGACCATTTATTTATTTATTTTGGTGACGATCCGACCTCAATGCTGCTACTCTTTTCAAACTGCATCCACCAAACAATATGATTTATCTCGACCTCCCCAAAATAACCTAAATCTGACACGGTGTGAGATGTCTTTTTTAGCTGTTCTGTCGTCATTTCCTGCGATCTTCTTCATGCAGTCAGTCAAAATGAATGAATGAATGGGCGTTTCTTTGACTATTTATAGGCAAATATGGGCGTTACATGAAGCCCGCAAAAGCTGCACCGCATTTCGAGTTGATTGTGATTTATAAAGGGAAACAGGCGTAGGAAGTGCCGTACGCACTTCCCTAGCCGGTACTCAATGTTTTGTGAATCGGAAAATGTCGGAACATTTCTGTACCTATTTTTTTGCTTTGTACTACGTAAGCAACCTTCCCACGCCAATCCTACACAAGCAACCTTCCCACGTGAATCCGACGCAAGGCGTTATAAATGAAGCCCCTGGAACTAGAACTTGTTTTTGCAAACCTTTTCACCCCTTTTTCTTTCCTTTCCTGGGGAGAAAAAGGTTCCAATTTCTGATTGGCTGGGCGAATTGCAAACCATGTCCGTAAAACTCGTAAAAGTTTTGGTGAAGCCGCTATTTTATTTGCTCGCATTAGCATTATTAGTATTAGCATTAGCCCAGCGCACCAACGGAGAGAGACAAACTTATGGCAACACAAAAGAAAACATGGGAGCGGTGGAGTGATGAGGAGGTGTCGGCGCTTCTGGCGATTTACTCGGAAGGCTGAAGCCAGTCGCCAACTCCGGGGACTTCCGGCCGGGGACTTCGGGTGGCAGTATACGCCGTTTGCGGCCTGCCAGTAAACCCAAAGCAGCAGAAGAAGAAGAAGAAGAAGAAGAATTGACGTCAGCGGCTCCCTCAGGGACTTATTCCGGTGTGAACGCGATTTACTAGATAGTTCCAGGAATTAAAAGTTCAGTGGAAAAGTTCCGGGAACTATTCCTGGGAAAAGTACTTGGTGTGAAAGCGCCTATTGCTTCTAAAATCGTTCTGTGTCAGAATACTGAAATCTGTATTTTTTTAAATCTTTTTTTCCTTCTAATTTGTTATTATTTGTTATTGCTTTTAAAATCGTTCTGTGTGACACGAAAAAAATGGGGAAATCGTGTTGGTGAACACGAATCAATAGATACATTTTGTGACTATAACACGAAATGCCGTGAGACAGCGGTGGAGACGCTTTTTTCAGATAAAAAAACACGACTGTATTGCAAACACCCCCTCCCAGCAATATGCTATTGACTAATGCTGCGTTCCCTTTACATTGGAGGTCGAACGTCGGAACTGGGAGTGACTTCACATTGGGGTTGAATCGCTCCAGTAGCAATGTCAGAAAAAGATGTCCGCCCTCAGGACAGATGTTCTCTTTGTTTACAGCTTTAGCAGTTACCATTGTTAGCAATACCGGCTGATATTTACAATTTATTTTGTGAAAACAAATATCGTACAATTGATTTAATTTGACACAAATAATACAGAAAAGCTACAAATTATATATTAACAAAGTGTTTGTGCCCAATGAGGAGACTCCATTTTGAATGATGATCTCGGATGACCTCGGGTATGGCGAGGTATCTCCAAGTTTCCAGTCCGACCTCCAGAGTCCAGTTTAAATGTACGACCAGACACTCCAACATCCATGGGAGGCGCCAGGATTTTTTTTGCTGCAGTAGCTTAGCAGTTGCTATATGACAGCACGGCGTTGCTAGTTAATTTTCAAAATAAATAAACAAACAAGACCAGTGGGCCAAGCACGAGCCTGTTCATATTGTAGCGTTCACCGCTATTCAAGATCACAGATCACGAGCCTTCAATGTCGAAAAAGTTCTCTTTATTTTCTGGTATTGACGGCCACAGCCACGCCGTACAGAACCAATCAATAGTATAACACTCATTATGACTTTTCCCCACTCTCGAACACAACTCCTACCGTCTCATACTCCCTCCACACACACACACACCTGGAAGGAGTGGTCTCTCCCTGACTCCCACCAACAACATTGCCTAAATAACTTTACAAATGTACTAAACTGTGCACATCTGATAACTGAAATAACTATTAACTTGGACACGCTACAATATTATCATTAATATTTACATTGAAACATTCCTTTGACACTTATAACATTTGAGCACTGTTTCTGCGCTCCTACAATATTTGTGTATAATACCATTACACCCTGAGCGTACAAGTACACAATAGAGATCGTTCACTGTTTCAACTGGCATGCTGTGGCATTTAACCTCATCACTACACCGCAAACAGATAGACAGACAGACAGACAGACAGACAGACAGACACACACACACACACACACACACACACACACACACACACACACAACTGGCGTTGGAGATCGCGGTCATTTACGCTGACTTGTGAGAAATCTTTCTATTTTCGATCTGTGTTCACATACTGAGAATTATAACAACATTAGCCAAGTAACAGTTTGCAGTGTTGCCAACTCCATAGTAAGGAAAGTAGCTATTGGCTGAAAAGTAGCTAGAAATCGCTAAATGACGTCATCGCCTAATTTGCATAATTAGCCATTTGCACGTAGTTGTAATGGACACCGAAGGAGAGACAGAAAGTGAAAAAAAACACCCTTAATGTGTTTAGAACTACAAATGAACTTCCTTCTGTTGATTCTTATTTTTTATTTTTTTTAATGTTTTGCCATCACTTGATTTCCTTAATGCTTTGTCTACTCGACCAACATTACATACATACATTTTGTCCAGTATTGTTAAAGAATTAGTCACATTTAATAATAAAAAATTGTTATGTGGGATGGAATTGCTACCTTCGTTCTTTATCTGGGCTTGGGACTGGCAACGTGACCCAAAAGAGACACACTGCAAGCCAGGGTGGGATCAGCAATGGCTTTGCGCGATTAATATTCAATCTGGACCTATGGTCTGGACGCGTATTGTGTCTCTTTTGGGTCACTTTGCCACCTCTCTGCTCGAGTGCAGCTGCCTAGCGAGGCTGCCTGTGAGTGCTTTGGGACGGCGGAGGGGCTCAGCACCAGCTGCTCATTGAAGAAAAAGTAACTGCGTAACGATTACGTGCTACCACGTCAGATTCTCCAAACACCAGAAAAGTCTCCAATAACACCAGCAAAAGTAGCTGGATTTGTCGCTAGTAACTTTTGACAAAAAAAAGTAGCCGGAGGGGTTGGAAAGTCGCCCGATTTAGCGAGAAAGTCGCCAAGTTGGCAACACTGACAGTTTGCGCTTTAACTTACAACGACCCCTGATAGATCTCGCGAGAATGTGTATAAATATATATAGATACATTCTAGAGCCGGGACTCGATTAAAAAATGTTATCTAATTAATTAGAGGCTTTGTAATTAATTAATCAAAATGAATCACATTTTTAATCACATATAAATATTTGACCTGAGAACAGTGAGAAGCAATTTTTTTCACATGGATTTTAGTATACCATTGAATAATGACTGAATACATAAGCTTAAGCAACAAAACATTGTTTATGTTTTTCAAGGTGGTACTTAACCAAGACCTACAGAAAAGTGCAATTTTTGCCATAAAGTGTAGCAATAGCATATTTAGGAATATAGTACATTTCTCATATTCAGGTAGCTTATAGGTAGGTAGACCTTCTGTAAACTATAACACTTTGTCTTTTAAGTAAAACACAATACTTTCAAGTACATTCAGAACATTGGAAACCCTGACTATTAGAAAACATCTCTCTGATGCTTCAGAGGCCATAACAGACTTTGTTGATTGACGCTTCCATCCGTCCGTTTTTTAAAACAAAATATCCCATCCACGGGGCCAACCAAAGCGGTCTCATCAGCTTCTTCGTTCACGTTTGACTATTGTTCACTGTGGTTTGTTGTTGTCTGAAGTCATGAACGTTAGTTGGTGCTCCAGTATAATCGGTACCCCTGAAACTCATCCAGTGAGAAACGTTCCGCGGTGCGAAAATAAGTGCGATTAAAGCGCGTTAATTTTTGTGTAATTAATTCATCTTAATTAACGCGTTAAAGTTCCGGCCCTAATACATTCATAACAACACAATGGGGTTGCTAAGCTGTTGCTAGGCCAATTGTTGGAGTTGCTATAGCAACTCCAAGTAAGTAAGCACAATCAGTAAGCACCATCACCAACTCGGTGAAACGGACAAATGGAAACTGCACTTTCTGTTTTTCGCTGTGGTGAAAACAGAGTATAGGAACCAAAATCCTAAGTTAGTCTGTGTTTATTATTTTTTAACACCACACACATTGGTAATTGAACGTTTCCAGTAGTTGTCACATGGGTGTTGTTAATGTTTTTTAGGACACCTGGTGTACGTGGGGGTTGGTGGTATCACAATGGGGGTGAGCTTAGTGCACTGCAGGCGCGTCGCCTGGCCTGGACGACCATTCTCAAGTGGTGGCTCACACAATAACCCCAGAGCCACCACTTGAGCCAGGTAAACAAGGTATGTAAACGTCAGTATTGCGGCAGTAATCTTAAACAAAGTGCCGCGAGGGACTAAACAAGAGAAAAAAACACGCAAAACTCAGTCTTTCCAACACAGTATTCGTTTGACCTTTTATTTCCAAAGCAAAAATGCAATATTCCATATCCATATGCGTATATCCTTGCATGTGTGCGTGCGGTCAACAAAAATTGTCCTTCTCTAGCTCACTCCCCCATTATTACCAAGTGCGCAGGTAAAAGCAACTGGATATAAGCATAAACGTCATCACACAAATCCAATGACACGCCCACCACCTATAGTGACTCAAAAAACATGTATCGTAACAAACACAGAAATGGCTTCATATGTGGCTCCTACATTCCGTCCCTTAATTATATCAACATAATAATTACACAACTGAAAAATGATGTAGGAGACAATCAAGGAAAAAACTTTTAAGGATAAAAACGTCCTTTGTTAAAGTGTCCTTTTCTTCTTTAGGCAAAAAACTGAAAATAAAAAATATATAGTTTGTTAGTCTATGAAGGAGTGATCTTTACTATCACTTAGTAAAAAGTTGGAAAAAACGTCAATGTCAAAGTCTCTGAAGTTCACAAATTTCCTCACGGCTCTTCTGCTTCCTGTAGAAGGCAGATCTTTGTGATAGGCCTGTCCAGATAGCTAGTTTTTGTCTTCACTCGCACCTGACGTACAAGTCCTCTTCTGTCTGGAATGGTTTGTACAATCCTTCCTGTAAGCCATGAATTGCGAGGTGCTGAATCATCGACTATGCGCACAATATCTCCTGGTATGAAGTTGCGCTTGACATTTGACCACTTCTGTCGTTCCTGGAGTAGAGGCAAGTACTCCTTGATCCATCGTTTCCAAAACAAGTCTGAGATGTACTGAACTTGTTTCCATCTTCGACGAGCATATATGTCCTCTTTATGAAACAGTCCAGGTGGAAAAGATGGCTTGGTTTTTAGCAGCAAAAGATGGTTAGGGGTTAGTGCTTCCAAGTCATTCGGATCTGTGGATGCACTTGTTATGGGACGGCTGTTGATGATGGATTCGGCTACAAAAAGAACCGTGTGAAGACACTCTTCATCAAGGTTCTGTAGCTTCAGGCTGGAATTCAGAACCTTCCTCACAGATCTGATCAACCTTTCCCACACTCCTCCATGATGGGATCCAGTAGGGGGATTGAAAGTCCACTTTATTCCTTTCTGAAGGAGGGTGTTGTTGATTTTAGCAATATCCAACCTTTCTATTGCCTCTCTCAATTCACGCTCAGCTCCGACGAAGTTGGTTCCATTATCTGAGCGTAATTCCAATACTTGTCCACGTCTTGCAATGAAGCGTCAAAGAGCATTATCAAAGGAATCTGTTTCCAAGGATGAAGCTACTTCGATGTGGATGGCTCTTACTGTTAAGCATGTGAAGAGAACACCATACTTTTTAACTGTACTCCTTCCTCGCTTGACCTCAGAAGGTCCAAAATAGTCAACTCCAACACGAGTGAATGGAGGTTCATCTGGAGAAACTCTGTCTCGAGGTAAATCTGCCATCTGCTGCATTCCTGGAGCTCCTTTTAGTCGCCGACAAACAATACATTTTGACAGGGTTTTCCTTATAGCCACACTAGTACCAGGAATCATTTTGTCCAGTATTGTTAAAGAATTAGTCACATTTAATAATAAAAAATTGTTATGTGGGATGGAATTGCTACCTTCGTTCTTTATCTGGGCTTGGGACTGGCAACGTGACCCAAAAGAGACACACTGCAAGCCAGGGTGGGATCAGCAATGGCTTTGCGCGATTAATATTCAATCTGGACCTATGGTCTGGACGCGTATTGTGTCTCTTTTGGGTCACTTTGCCACCTCTCTGCTCGAGTGCAGCTGCCTAGCGAGGCTGCCTGTGAGTGCTTTGGGACGGCGGAGGGGCTCAGCACCAGCTGCTCATTGAAGAAAAAGTAACTGCGTAACGATTACGTGCTACCACGTCAGATTCTCCAAACACCAGAAAAGTCTCCAATAACACCAGCAAAAGTAGCTGGATTTGTCGCTAGTAACTTTTGACAAAAAAAAGTAGCCGGAGGGGTTGGAAAGTCGCCCGATTTAGCGAGAAAGTCGCCAAGTTGGCAACACTGACAGTTTGCGCTTTAACTTACAACGACCCCTGATAGATCTCGCGAGAATGTGTATAAATATATATAGATACATTCTAGAGCCGGGACTCGATTAAAAAATGTTATCTAATTAATTAGAGGCTTTGTAATTAATTAATCAAAATGAATCACATTTTTAATCACATATAAATATTTGACCTGAGAACAGTGAGAAGCAATTTTTTTCACATGGATTTTAGTATACCATTGAATAATGACTGAATACATAAGCTTAAGCAACAAAACATTGTTTATGTTTTTCAAGGTGGTACTTAACCAAGACCTACAGAAAAGTGCAATTTTTGCCATAAAGTGTAGCAATAGCATATTTAGGAATATAGTACATTTCTCATATTCAGGTAGCTTATAGGTAGGTAGACCTTCTGTAAACTATAACACTTTGTCTTTTAAGTAAAACACAATACTTTCAAGTACATTCAGAACATTGGAAACCCTGACTATTAGAAAACATCTCTCTGATGCTTCAGAGGCCATAACAGACTTTGTTGATTGACGCTTCCATCCGTCCGTTTTTTAAAACAAAATATCCCATCCACGGGGCCAACCAAAGCGGTCTCATCAGCTTCTTCGTTCACGTTTGACTATTGTTCACTGTGGTTTGTTGTTGTCTGAAGTCATGAACGTTAGTTGGTGCTCCAGTATAATCGGTACCCCTGAAACTCATCCAGTGAGAAACGTTCCGCGGTGCGAAAATAAGTGCGATTAAAGCGCGTTAATTTTTGTGTAATTAATTCATCTTAATTAACGCGTTAAAGTTCCGGCCCTAATACATTCATAACAACACAATGGGGTTGCTAAGCTGTTGCTAGGCCAATTGTTGGAGTTGCTATAGCAACTCCAAGTAAGTAAGCACAATCAGTAAGCACCATCACCAACTCGGTGAAACGGACAAATGGAAACTGCACTTTCTGTTTTTCGCTGTGGTGAAAACAGAGTATAGGAACCAAAATCCTAAGTTAGTCTGTGTTTATTATTTTTTAACACCACACACATTGGTAATTGAACGTTTCCAGTAGTTGTCACATGGGTGTTGTTAATGTTTTTTAGGACACCTGGTGTACGTGGGGGTTGGTGGTATCACAATGGGGGTGAGCTTAGTGCACTGCAGGCGCGTCGCCTGGCCTGGACGACCATTCTCAAGTGGTGGCTCACACAATAACCCCAGAGCCACCACTTGAGCCAGGTAAACAAGGTATGTAAACGTCAGTATTGCGGCAGTAATCTTAAACAAAGTGCCGCGAGGGACTAAACAAGAGAAAAAAACACGCAAAACTCAGTCTTTCCAACACAGTATTCGTTTGACCTTTTATTTCCAAAGCAAAAATGCAATATTCCATATCCATATGCGTATATCCTTGCATGTGTGCGTGCGGTCAACAAAAATTGTCCTTCTCTAGCTCACTCCCCCATTATTACCAAGTGCGCAGGTAAAAGCAACTGGATATAAGCATAAACGTCATCACACAAATCCAATGACACGCCCACCACCTATAGTGACTCAAAAAACATGTATCGTAACAAACACAGAAATGGCTTCATATGTGGCTCCTACATTCCGTCCCTTAATTATATCAACATAATAATTACACAACTGAAAAATGATGTAGGAGACAATCAAGGAAAAAACTTTTAAGGATAAAAACGTCCTTTGTTAAAGTGTCCTTTTCTTCTTTAGGCAAAAAACTGAAAATAAAAAATATATAGTTTGTTAGTCTATGAAGGAGTGATCTTTACTATCACTTAGTAAAAAGTTGGAAAAAACGTCAATGTCAAAGTCTCTGAAGTTCACAAATTTCCTCACGGCTCTTCTGCTTCCTGTAGAAGGCAGATCTTTGTGATAGGCCTGTCCAGATAGCTAGTTTTTGTCTTCACTCGCACCTGACGTACAAGTCCTCTTCTGTCTGGAATGGTTTGTACAATCCTTCCTGTAAGCCATGAATTGCGAGGTGCTGAATCATCGACTATGCGCACAATATCTCCTGGTATGAAGTTGCGCTTGACATTTGACCACTTCTGTCGTTCCTGGAGTAGAGGCAAGTACTCCTTGATCCATCGTTTCCAAAACAAGTCTGAGATGTACTGAACTTGTTTCCATCTTCGACGAGCATATATGTCCTCTTTATGAAACAGTCCAGGTGGAAAAGATGGCTTGGTTTTTAGCAGCAAAAGATGGTTAGGGGTTAGTGCTTCCAAGTCATTCGGATCTGTGGATGCACTTGTTATGGGACGGCTGTTGATGATGGATTCGGCTACAAAAAGAACCGTGTGAAGACACTCTTCATCAAGGTTCTGTAGCTTCAGGCTGGAATTCAGAACCTTCCTCACAGATCTGATCAACCTTTCCCACACTCCTCCATGATGGGATCCAGTAGGGGGATTGAAAGTCCACGTTATTCCTTTCTGAAGGAGGGTGTTGTTGATTTTAGCAATATCCAACCTTTCTATTGCCTCTCTCAATTCACGCTCAGCTCCGACGAAGTTGGTTCCATTATCTGAGCGTAATTCCAATACTTGTCCACGTCTTGCAATGAAGCGTCAAAGAGCATTATCAAAGGAATCTGTTTCCAAGGATGAAGCTACTTCGATGTGGATGGCTCTTACTGTTAAGCATGTGAAGAGAACACCATACTTTTTAACTGTACTCCTTCCTCGCTTGACCTCAGAAGGTCCAAAATAGTCAACTCCAACACGAGTGAATGGAGGTTCATCTGGAGAAACTCTGTCTCGAGGTAAATCTGCCATCTGCTGCATTCCTGGAGCTCCTTTTAGTCGCCGACAAACAATACATTTTGACAGGGTTTTCCTTATAGCCACACTAGTACCAGGAATCCAGTATCTTTGTCGCAGGCTAGATAGCATGTGGTTACGACCATCGTGTCCCACATCTTGGTGTACTTGCCGTAGAATGATGTCAGAAATGTGAAGATCTTTTGCCAATATAGCAGGATGTTTAGATTCTTCAGGCATTGCTGCTCTACTGAGACGTCCTCCCACTCTCAGAACACCATCTTCAAGTACTGGGTTGAGCTTGTAGATGTGACTAGTCCTTTTCACACCTTCTCCCTTTTGCAAGCCTTTGATTTCATCAGGAAACCTTTTTCTTTGGCAAAAGCAGATAATTTCTTTCTCAGCTTTTCGGAGGTCCTCAATAGAAAGAAAACCAGAGACCACCTGAGCCTGGATAGTCTGCATTACCTTTTTTATCTCTCGGTCTTGTTGTTCCTTATTCAAGCCAGACTGAGCAAGAGTCAGACTCAATTGCTTCTTCTTCCGACTAAGGCACAGCAGCAGGTTTTTCAACCTAAGGATCCAACCAACCGTCTTCTTCAGGTGGATCCAAGAAGAGAAGTGATTGATCAATCGGGTTACAGCATCCATCTCTTTTTCAACCTGCACAGCATTCACATTCAGACTTATCTTGACCTCAGGGTCTTCTGGTTCCATTTCAGAGCCATCAGGGTTCACAGGCCACTGTTCTTCAGGTCCAGTGAGAAACTGAGGTCCAGACACTCATGTGTCATCTTTCAGGAGCGTTTCCACTTTGACTCCCCTGGAAGCCCAGTCGGCAGGATTGCTTGCGGTGGGAACATATCTCCACTGAGATGGATTTGATACGCTGCATATTTTTCACCCCTTTTTTTTTTGTTGAAAAGATGGAGTCTTTAAGTTGCATTTGCAGCTCCTTCCTACACATCTTGTCCATATGACTTGCAACCACGGCAGCCGTCAATTCCATTCGAGGGATGGTTATTGGTTTGAATGGGGCCACTCTAGCTTTTCCCATAATGAAGACACAGTGCACTTGTCCTTTGATGTTATGTAATAACAGGTAAGTCACTGTTCCATAGCCGTCTTCGCTTGCATCTGCAAAGTGGTGTAGCTGAGCAGAGGTCACTTCCCCAAAATCCACCGGTTTTAGGCATCTTTCAACTTTAAACTCTTCGAGATTGCAGAGCTCCTTCAGCCAACTTTTCCACTCTTGTACAGCTGAGGCTGGTATAATATCATCCCAACCAAGTTCTCTTCTGCACAAGTCTTGAAGAATCATCTTGGCTGATAGGACCACAGGTGCCAATATTCCTAATGGGTCAAATATTGAACTGACCATGGAAAGGATCCCTCTTCTGGTTATGGGTTTGTCCTTGATCATGATCTTGAACTTAAAGACATCTGGCTCAACACACCACTGTACGCCCAATGCTCTTTCCACAGGGAGTGTGTCATTATCCAAGTCCAGATCCTTAACTTCTTTCGCTCTCTCCATCGAAGGTATAGCAGCAAGCACGATACGTCTGTTGCTAATCCACTTTGTGAGATGAAAGCCCCCTTGAGCACAAAGTGCACAAAGGTCATGATAGAGTGCCACTGCCTCCTCCTCTGAGACCACAGATGTTAGACAATCATCAACATAGAAATTGTGCAGGACAGTGTTGACTACTTTGGGGCTGAACTGCTCCCGATGGTCCTCTGCACACTTTCTAAGGGCAAAACTAGCACAACTTGGCGACGATGTAGCTCCAAACAGATGTGCAACCATTCTGTGCTCTTCTAAGTTCTGATGATGATCTCCATTTGGCCACCAGAGAAACCTCAACAGATCTGAATCCTCAGCTGGTACTCGAACCTGATGGAACATGGCTTCAATGTCTGCCATGAGTACAACAGGTTCCTTTCTGAATCTTGTCATGACTCCAACCAGTGTGCTGGTAAGATCTGGTCCCTGTAGGAGCTGCGCATTCAGCGATGTTCCCTGGAATGTAGCTGCACAGTCAAATAAGACCCTGATCTTTTTCTTCTTTGGGTGGTATACACCATGGTGTGGTATATACCATACCCTGCCGTCACTGCGTTCCAGATCCACAACTGGAAATTTCTCTGCATAGCCCTTCGAAAGGATGTCATTCATGAAAGCGGTGTAATCAGCATGAAATGAAACATCTTTATCAAACCTTCTCTTGAGGCTCAGTGTACGTTGTTCTGCTACTCTCCTGTTGTTTGGCATACTAACATCCCTTTTCCTTAAAGGTAAGCCAATACAGTAATGGCCATCCATCAACTTAGCAGACTTTGTGACGTACTCCATAAAGTGACAGTCCTCTCTTGACGGTCCCATCTGCTCATCCTGACTGCATTCAGGGAATTCAGCCTTTAGCTGCTGCTTCCACAGATCTTCAAGCTTTGCAACAGATATCCTATTGACAGTGACATCTGGCTGTCCACAAGTCATTTCACTACTCCTGTCTCCTCTGAGAGGTTCATTGACAGTCCAACCCAGCATAGTTTTGACTGCATATGGGCCCCCGTCTACACTCCGAATAACTTCCCATGGCTCCAGTGCCTCAGGAACATTGGTCCCAATAAACAGGTCCACATCTGAATTAATCTCAGTAATCATTACATGTTTCAGGTGAGGCCATCTCTGAAGGTCTTTCTGCCAAGGAATGTTGCCTCGATGAACTGGCATAGTTTTCTGGGTGTAGGTGTTAGGCAGCTCACAATAATGACTGCTGTCTAATCCAGCCACATGCAAGTCAGAAACAATGTGACTTCCAACTATTTCTCCTGACCCATTGTCCGAAGGAGAATGTCGGTTCTTCTTCCCCTGAGATTCAGTTTGTTAATCAGCCGCTCCGTGCAGAATGATGCTGAGCTCCCAGGATCCAGGAAGGCATATGTTATGAATGTTTCATGTCCCTTCTTAGACTTTACTTGAATAGGCACTATAGAGAGAGTACAATCTGGCTCACCGGCCCCTGTAAGACCACTGGACTGAACGGAGATCAGAGCACTGCTTATAGCTTTTCCTTCTCTTTCTGATACATATAAAATATGCTTGGGTGCTTCAGACTGCATACTTTGCACGACAGGCGTTTCCTGCAGTCTTTACTCATGTGCCCAATACACAAGCATCCAAGACACACACCATGCTCCCTCAAGAAAGCGATTTTCTCACTATGAGCCTTTCTTTCCAGTTGAAAACACAGATCCAGTATATGTCCACCTCCACAAAACAGGCAAACACTTGTACCTGGTGAGCCTCTCTCCTTCATTCTTATTTCAGGTTCCACTTTCTTTTCCGCTGTCATAATAGTAGTAGCAAAGCTGCTTCCACTCATCCTTGAACGAGGTTCAAACTTAGCTTTCCTCACATCTTTGTTGGCTGCTGGTGGAGTATCCTGTATATCTCCAAACAGTGGATCGCTCACAATATCCACCTGTCTTTCAATGAAGTTAACAATATCCATGAATGTAGCTCTCCGGCCCTGCCTTTTCTGTAAGTCATAGGCCAGAGTTCTCCATTTGTCCCTATATTTGTAGGGCAACTTTTTTATGATGGCTAGCATATAGGCATGTTCAACTCACACATGTATTCAAACTCTTCCATGACGTTGCAGCATCCTCTCAGAAAGAGACCGTAAGCTTGCAAAGCTCGCACATCTTCTACTCTTATTGGCTGCCATGAAAGAGCCTTTTTCATGTAGGCTGAAACCATTTTCTGTGCATTACCAAAATGCTCCTGCAGCAAAGCCTTTGCTTTGGCATATCCTCTGTCATGGGCCATATGCTGACAGCTTCTGACAAGCTCCAAAGGCTGCCCCCTGGTGTACTGTTCGAGAAAATACAGGCAGTCTTTAGGGTTGTGAGTCTTCTCCTCAATGCTGTGCTCAAAAGCTCTTATGAATGCTTGATATTGAAACGGAGAGCCATCAAAAATCTGAATTTCTCTTTTAGGCGGAAAAGAAAGAGACTGTTGCTGAACCAACATGGATGTGATTTCATTTTGTCTTTCCAAGACATTAATTAAAGGATTCTGAGCACCGCTGCTTGGTGCCAGTGCTGCTGGGTGATTGCTTTGGTGCTGTAACTGTGATTGTGATGAACTTTGATGTATATTGGCCTCTGAGCTTCTTGTGGCTTGATGATGCGGATGTCCATATTCTACTTCATGTTCTCTGTGCGAAAACTGTACGTCAGACTGGCCTCCTGTAGGCCTGTTTGTGTCAGGCACAAATGTTTTTGCTCCAGCACTGAGTGTGGCTTCCTTTCGTCCCCTTTCCAAATAAGAATGCATGCCATTAGGACTCACAGATGTGTTACTTGCAGCACGAGACCTTCCAGAGCGCCTTAGCACATTCATTTTAGCCCTTGATACGGCTATTTCCACTTCCATTTCCAGTTGCTCCCTCTGTTTCCTGAGCTGTTCCTTCTTTTTCCTGAGCTCTTCCTCTTGTTCATCCAATGCATGCTTGTCTTTTAGTAACATTTGTCGTGCCATGAGAGCGGCCATGTCAGCCTCAGCTTAAGGGCCGCCTTAATGCACGGGCTGATCTGGGTTGAAGCCATAGACTGTATATATAAATGGGCGTAGTGTCCGTCACGTCACCAATAGGATTCTGCAGAGTTGCCGAGAAGCCCTTAGTAGGCGGAGTCGGCCACTAACGGCTCGACAGTGACGTCAGAGTCTAATCCCGCCTGCTCCAAATAAGGGCAAAGAGCCGAAGCCGAGGCGGGACCTGCTGCCTCCGAACTGGAAGTAAACAGAGCTAGCTCAGGCTAAGAAGCTAAGCTAACATGAAATACATGCATACCAAGTTCCTGCTAACAGTGTAGTTCCCCTATATAATAGGGATGTGCATCTCCATCACTGAGGCCGATGCGATGCGCATCTCGATACGTTGCCACGATACGATACATTAGCGATACATTTGAAACACCAGGCGATGCGATACGATACGATTCACCCCTGTTGCAATACAGTTCGATACGATGCGATTCAACACGATGCAAAAATAATGATACTTCAATATGGTACGACAGAGGATTTTTGTTTTATTCCTTACAGATGGAGCACTGAATTTCGGACTCCAGCTTACAGCTTCCTGCCTACCACCAGCCAAAGACCAGTATAGAGGAATGTTAAGCCCTCCCACTATTTTCCAAGAGGGCGTTGCCAGATTTTCAATTTCAGGTTTTAACCAGGAGATGGCGCTTCATTCACAAATACAGAAAGACAAGTTTCATGGACTTTCAGTTGTGTTTTGAAGAGCATTTTAACACATCAATATTTTAGATCAACTAAAGTATATCTAATCTTGTAATTCAATAATATATAGTCTTTATATATTAAATAATCATAATTATAATGTAAATGTTTACATTACACTTCTTTATTTGTTATGCTCATACTTTAACCTTTACAATCGTTTGCTTTAATATGCAGTATATTTTTGTGTTTGCTTCCTCCTGCTCCCTTTCGGACACATACTGTATGATTTATTATTATTATTAATATGAAGATATTATTAAGATAAGATAAGATGTTACTTTATTGATTGAACCTTTTAGTTTAGAATGTGCTGTCCCACGGTAATTCAGAAGGCTCACAGGTCACATTCCGACCATTATTTAAAACAATAGGTGCTTTCACGCCTTCTACAGTTTGATTTGTATAAAGGGAGCTCTGTCAGTTTTCGAATTACCCATTTGCTTTCGGGGAGCCCTATTTTTCAGAGCACATCCTGCTACTAAATATGTCACACGCACGCTCTGTTGACTGGCGCAGCAGCGCGGATGCGATCAATTGCTATAAAAACACTCTTCTACTAATACAGACGGTGTCACTATGCCGGCGGATGTGGCCGTTGTTGAAGCCTCTTCAGGCTCCGCATCGGCAGGCCTCTCCCTCGGTGTGGAGCTGTCAAACTCGACCCTAACGCCGCTTACAGCCGGCCAACTAAAAGTTGTTTTCCGTTCACGTTGTCATTTTTAGACTCCTTCGCTTCTTTGCTTGTGAATCCAAAAACTGTGACGCTTGGCTGTTTTCGTTTTGCCATATTTTTTTATTACACAACCAAAGTTAAAAAAATATCAATATGAACATTTCAAATACCGCGCCGGCATCACCGCCATAATTATAGCAACGTAAGTAAGAATGCAGCGCCGCCACATACAGATGGCAACACCCAGACATATTCACAAATATAAAACAAATATTCAGAAACTGTAATGAACAATAACTATTATTTATTTCAAGAACTGTTATTTACAGAAACTCAACATTTCTAATCTGTGTGACACAAATATGCACGACTGTTTTGGGCTCCCTCCCTCTTCGGGGGAGCCAAGCTCCTCCTAGCTCCCCCACATTTCGAACAGTGTCTGTGGCTGAATGGCCAGCGATTAGGTGCGGCGCATTTGTCATAGGTGATCAGAGCTAACTGCCTGCCGTCAGATTTCATTTAAAAAACAGATCTGATTTTAAGACTATTTCTGCGCTCATAAAGAATGATAAGAATAAGAATAATGCGTATTGAACTGGTTTCATTAATTAGTGAGTTTATTTAATACGAGAACCGCCAATCGGGTCAATTTGTGTGATGTGTTGTTGTGTGTGTGCAATGTAACTTTTTTTCAATAAAATATTAAAGTCTCCCAGTCCCTGACTTTTCCTGAAAGTGTGTTATGTAGCACCCTATGTTGTTAAAAATTGCATTCTAATAGCGGGATTTGACGGGTTTAGGTAGGCCTATACAAAAACCTCTGGCGGTTCTAGTGTTAAGGTAATTAGGTACAGTAGAAGCCCTTTTTTTTATCAGTAACGAATTTAGCAGTTGAACATAAAAGTCAACTAACTGAGGGTCACTTGCAATGACAGTGTTGTGTCTAACTGTAAGCTTGTCACTCAGAGTAACCTACCGTTAATTTAGCTGCTGGAGAAGAAAGATCAAGGGGGGAGGGGGGGGAGAGAGCTGTGGTTGATGGGCCATTAGTTGTGTAAATACACAGCTGAGAGCTGCCGTTTCATTCAGACTGTTTAAAAAACTGTAACAACGGACTATTTTTCTTAGCAGATGCATGTCAATTTAAATCAATACATACAACTATTTTTTTAATCAATACATACAACTATTTTTTAAATCAATAAAAAAAAAATCTAAATCCATAAAAGCATTTCAATTAATATTGGGAGTCATGTCGTTACTTTGTTGAGAATTTGGCCGTGTAATAGGCGGGATAATTTGCAGCGACTTGTTCCTTATAGGGAAAATAACACCCGTCATGTGTGTGTAGTAGAGGTGTGTGTGGTTAAAACACTTTCATGAAGTGAAGGAATTTCCTTCTATAAAACAGCTGTGGGCAGCAGTGAGTGTCACGGACATGAATTCATAGATCAAGGCAGACTGGTGCACACACTCTCCTGTCCTGCCAGGCGACACGCCCGTTCTAAGCCGTTTCCCTCACTCCTCACATCCCAAGCATCCCCACAAGTGTATTATGTTGTTACATCGTTTCAGATGTTATGTTTCAGTTGTGCTCTGTCTATGTTCAGTGATGCAAACTTGTCACCTTTCGGCGAAATTCGCCGTTTTGAATCCAAAATAAGTCGTTTGTGTGATTCATGTAGATCTGCAATACAAATATTTTTGGGGTATGGGGGGGGCTGGGACCCGGAGTAATCTGCGGCCGTGAGCTGTTATGTGCCATCATGACACGCATGGTGTTCTTTTTTGATATATTATAATGAAGTACGAGCTGTGTGCACGAGTCTTCCTGCCTGTCGGCTCTGCTCATGGATGTATAATAAGGCTCTGCTGCTCCGACATGATGGTCTAGCTTCAGCAGCTACATTATCTACGGGTGCGTTCGTTAATATTAACTGTGCGTCCGGAGTCACTGTGGCACAGACTGGACCGCTGGTGAACAGCTGTTAGAACGGGCCGTTCAGGTGTTCAGAGCAGAGCTCCCTGTCGGAGCGGCAGAGCGTGATGTGAACTGAAAAGTTTTTCTGTGGCAATATTATTTAAGGAATCGTTGAGCTAGCTAGCTAGCATACATTGTCACTATCTGCTAACGTTAGCTTTAGCCTTCTATTTCTAATAGTTTTTTTCATAGGCTATAAACAGAGGTGGTATAAGTATATATATTGTACTTGAGTAAAAGTAGAAGTACTCAGATCTTGTACTTGAATAAAAGTAATAGTCCCAGAGTGTAGGAATACTCTGTTACAGTAAAAGTCCTGCATTCAAAATGTTCCTCAAGTAAAAGTAGAAAAGTATTATCATCAAAATATAGTGAAAGTAGCGACAGTAAAAGTAGTCATTGTGCAGATTGGTCCATTTCAGAATAATATATATGATATGTTTTATAATGATTGATCATGAAAGTGTTCTCAAAGCTGCTAAAGGTGCAGCTAGTTTGAATGACTTTGTAAACTGCAGGGTAGCTTGTGGATTTACTCCAGGTGGAACTAAAGTCTGATTTAACACTTGATTATATTTCACTTAATTAATCCAGATCTGTAAAGTAACTAAAGGTATTAAATACATGTAGTGGAGTCAAAGTACACCATGTACCTCTGAACTGTAGTGGAGTCGAAGAACAAAGTAGCAAAACATTGAAATACTTAAATAAAGTAGAAGTATCTCAAAATTGTGCCCAAGTATAGTACTTGTTGAGTTTATGAACTTAGTTACTTTACACCATGTGGCTATAAAGATAAAAAGACTTAAGCCTTGCACAGAGGCCTGAAAATACATTTTCAAAATGCTCAACAGTGCTGCCAAAATTATAAACTGACTGCTCCACAATTTGAAATAAATGCTTTTATATATTTCTATTATGTGACTCTTTGGCGTTTCTGTTATTATTGACACTGCTGCTTTAGTTGTTCTGACTGCTAAAATCCTCTGTCATTCCGTAGGGTGGGGGAGCCGGGGGCTCGGATCCTTGTCACCTTTTTCATACCTGATGAGTTTGCATCCCTGTATGTTAAAAAGCCTCAGTAACCTTAATTCATGTAATAAAAACATCTCAGGTCAGTAACACTCAAAGCTAAATGTGCAATACCATGTTCAGCTATGTTACTATTTATAATGTTATTGTTGTTACATCAGAAGATGTACATATTGAAATGATTTCTTAACTTACAGTAGGCTATTTTTTACAATGTGTGTTGGAAGGATTTATTAAATTACAATGAATATTGTCATTGTTGAAGGCTTTTAGAGAAGGGTGAACTATAAGCCTGAATTACATAACATTTTATACCTAAAAACATAAAAGCCACAATAAATAAGTCACAATTATTGTAGTTATTTTTACCTCCCGTATTGCTTTCAACCCACCAGCTTTTATGGTGTTGTTACGTCACTAACTGTAAGCTTGTCACATACAGTCTATGGTCACTCAGAGTAACCTGCTGTTAATTTAGCTGCTGGAGAAGAAAGATCAGGGGGGGAGGGGGGGAGAGAGCTGTGGTTGATGGGCCATTAGTTGTGTAAATACACAGCTGAGAGCTGCCGTTTCATTCAGACTGTTTAAAAAACTGTAACAACGGACTATTTTTCTTAGCGGATGCATGTGAATTTAAATCAATACATACAACTATTTTTTAAATCAATAAAAACATTTTCTAAATCCATAAAAGCATTTCAATTAATATTGGGAGTCATGTCGTTACTTTGTTGAGAATGTGGCCATGTAATAAGAGGGATAATTTGCAGGGACTTGTTCTTTATGGGGAAAATAACACCCTTCATCCAGATGAGGATCCCTCCGCTACACTTTGGGATCCTGATCGACAGACAAAACTCAATTAAAATATACATATTTTTGGTGAATTACTGAGTTTAGGCACGTTAATAACGTTTTAATGAAGTTGAATACAGTATATTCATATGTGTCAGTGATTTCATGTCAATTCGGCGAACATAAACATAAATGATCGTGGTGAAGATGATGATTAAATTAGGATTAAAAATCGAGAGCCGGGCTGCATTTCCTCCCGTTCGTTTTTTTCGAATAACAAAATTATTTTGTTAAATAACAACATGTTGATGTTTTGTAAATGATTACATGTCTCTTATTTAGCACAGAGTATGATATCCGTGACATATGGATCTTAACAAAGTTCCGCTGTACATCCAGCGTAGGCTACTGTATCTGACTTTATTTCACATGAGCTCCAGTGTGGAACCCCACTGCACCTCCTGGTGGATCAATGATCCATTGCAGCTGGCTTCATAATAAATACATTTATCTATCACGGGGGCGGTCTCAAGTCAAGCTGGAGGTTTTCCCTTGAGCGAGGGCAGATCACGTACCAATCACGGCCCTCGCGTTTCAAACTGTCCGAAATGAATCGCTCCATCTGTATATGCAGCAAATCATTCATTAACAAAAAAGTGCTTTACATATTTGGTACTGCACATCCCATCATGCCGTTTATTTTTTTACCTTTAAAAGCTCTCCAGAGTACAGTACAATTGTATAACACCTCACAGTTAAACAATGTAAGGATGCATTGCTCATGATTAACAATGTGCAAATAACAGCTACCATAGAGCAATGCCCATACACCTGCCAGCCTGATGTGCTTAACACTCATTCATAGGCTAACTCACCAGTGAGCAGAAAGCAGTGGGTTCTATATGAACAATAAAGAATACAAATAACCTTTCAGGTTACAGGTACAGGTACAGGTACAGGTACAGGTATTTCATAACTGCTTACAGTAAGGAAGACATTTAAATTATTATTGGCCGTCACAGGCTGCTGTAAACTAAACACCACTCTCTCTGACAGAACACCTCCCTGAGTGATTTAACTGATATGTCTAACTTTCAGGTTTCTCTTTTCAGCCGCAGACCCCATGTCGCCTCTTTATGTGCATCGCTAAGTTCCTCAAACTACTTGTGTACTTTAAAGCGGCTCGGCATCGTTAACAATTTGCGTGCGATTTTTCAAGTTGACCGTTTGTAGTATATAGTGCCGCGCACATATACCATCAGGACGTTACTGATGGGGTGAGGCTGCGGAGTGATACTGTGTGTATGCAAGTCAGCATCTAGGACGGATCTATGTATCATGGCTGTAGACCTGTTAAGTAATAAAGATACCTCATACAAAGGTCTACGGATACCTTATTACTCTCCATGACCTGCGGTCAACTATATAGCATAAAGGACCATTACACCGTCTTTCTTGAACAATCCGAAGTGTTGCCAAACGTTTGATTAGTAGGTATTTTTCGGTGCACTGTGTTTCTCTTTCTCCTCAACTTCCGTGTGTTTTGATAACTGAGACTCTCGGCCTCCGTAGTGGCGAAGCAAAGATCAAAGATCGTCTCTGCTGAGCGTTGACAAGATGAGGGGATTTTATATGAATGAATCGTTTTTTTACCAATGCAAAGACGCTACGCAATCGATGCATCGCGAGTTCAACCCGGTTCAACCCAAACTGTAGCCGATGTGCACTCTTTCAACCGGTGCACTCGCATCTTGAACGTTTATGCCGGTGCACCGATGCAAATCGGTGAATCTTAACATCTCTACTATATAAACGTTACATTCATAATCAAATGAGACAATCTGCAAGAGAATTAGCTATATTTTGTTATTCTTAATGCTTGTCATTCACAAGTTAAGAAAAGACGGACTCCAACGCCCGGACCTAACGGAGCCGCAGTGGGCTAGCTCCAGGACGCCGGCTGGAGCTAGCCCCCTGCGGCTCTGTTAGCTCCGGCGGCCACCACTGGGATAATTGGGTCCCCTATTAACATTTGCTCCCGTTTAGCATTATGGGCGTCATAGCCATAGACTATAAAAGTCTTACCCAAGGCTGAAGCATAAACTAAAATGTATATTTATATATCAAGGGTTACGTCCTTAGCTGGCTAATAAGTAACAAGCTAAGCTACCAAGCACACAAACACCTGTGAACGGGACATGTATGATCATTTTAGACTTCTTGGAAGTTCTGTTAGTACATTCAAGCGCACAGCACAACATTTTAATTGTCTGGTATTTGTAACAATATTCCCTAAAAGGCACAATCACCACGAACACGGCTAAAGTTAAAGGGTCAAGTATAGTAGCTACAACTAACTAACGTTGTAGCCTCTATGGTTGTAGCCTAGCAGAGTGGACAAGTTGCTGTTAGCTAACAGTGAGGCATGTACATGTCCATCAAAGTGACCACGCCCTAATTTATGCAAAAGCTTTAAGGCTTAATATTAATTAAACAGATGAGTTGAGAAAAAATCCCCCCCCCCAATCCATATTCATAAAGGTGGGATATAACTATACAGAGAATATGGTTTTTTGAACCACGATGTAAACATGTTTATTTCTGCTGTAAAGTTGGGCATTTTAACATGGGGGTCTATGGAAATTGCTCCCTTCTGCAGACTGCCCCTACTGGCCACTAGATGAACTGCAGTTTGAGGCACTTCCGTATTAGCGTCCCGGCTCTTCCCCAGAGTTTGCCGCTTGGTTGAAGCCCAGGGGCCTACGGAGATCGGGGGCCTATTATGAGCCAATAGGCCCCAGGGCCCGATGGCAGGTTAAGGCGGGCTTGTTGATGCATGATGATGTAGTTGTAACACTGGACCTGGTTCCAGCAGAGCTCCGCTTGCAAGACCCAATGCTTCCTATGTTTGAAACACTGTCGCTTGGTTTTATTTCCTCTTGTGCTTCAGAAGTTTCAAAAATGTTCCCAGATTGTTTTGAAACATGAGACATACTTTGTTGGTGTTCATAAGATATCTCAATTGAGGGAACATGTGCAATGGTGCTGCTCGGTTGTCTCCCAGTTTCGGAAAGCCATTGCTTGACATCGTCGATAAATCCATTATTGTATTTCAGTGTCTTGGCAAACCATACATTTGGTTTTTCCTGTTCGTCTGCAGGAAGAAGAGGAATTACAGACTTGTGTAACAGGGTGGTTTCTTTAACCAGTTGAATTAAATGTTCAAGTTTAGTTTGTATTTGTGAGGCGTTGTCATCCCTTTGCATGGGATCATTCATTGTTTTAATCACACTTTTCATTTTGTGAACCTTTGATTGACGTTCCTTTTGAAGCTTTTCCATTTTATTTGCCAAAGCCTTGGCAGTGAGTATCGACTCTCTCTTTTGTTCATCCATTTTTGCCACATTGACATCTGAATTTGATCCACTTATTGACATATCCTTTTAATGTTTTAATGAATGAACAACAAATGCTCCAATCCACACAACCTCTAGCGGCACAAACCAACACATGCAAGCAACAAGTCAGTCCCCAATGGACAAGCAGCAGTAGCTTATTCACACTGTGTTCTAACAAACATTTACACAGCATGAATGAAGAAGTTACATACTGCTCGCTCCTGATGCTGTGTGGATTGTCCGTCAGTCTTTCTTTAATACTCCCGGCAGTACGCTGAAGTTTCCTTAAGCCGCTCTCCAATACAGCGGCAAACACGGCGTTTCAATGTTTCCTTTTAATTCCACAGCGTCACAGATCGATCCTAGGAATCTCCCTAGATCCACGCTGTGGTACAAGTCTTTTTTGTTGACTTAATATTGCGGCAGTAATCTTAAACAAAGTGCCGCGAGGGAATAAACAAGAGAAAAAAACACTGTGGACGTGCAAAAACTCAGTCTTTCCAACACAGTATGCATCTGACCTTTTATTTCCAAAGCAAAAATGCAATATTCCATGCGTATAACCTTGTATGCGTGCGTGCATGCCTGCGTGCAACAAAAATTGTCCTTCTCTAGCTCACTCCCCCATCTATTACCAAGTGCGCAGGTAAAAGCAACTGGATATAAGCACAAACGTCACCACACAAATCCAATGACACGCCCACCACCTATAGTGACTCAAAAAACATGTATCGTAACAAACACAGAAATAGCTTCATATGTGGCTCCTACAGACAGTAAACTTCCAAGTTATGCGAACTTGTAAGCAAAGCATAAACAGCTACGTTGTTGACGTTACTTTGAATCGCGGGGGTAAGCTAAACCGTTAGCAAGTAGCTATAGCTAGCCAGAGATATTAAATAAACACTTTGTCATACAATCTAAATGTAATATTTTTTAGCGTTACTGTGGAGTCTATTTTTATATAACATGAGAAAGACTGATTCTTATTATTACATTATATGCTTATTGTGCTCATGAGATTGAAAAAATTATAAGTACGAATCGGCTGACCGTCAGGGGAGTCTCAAAAAACCCACACACAAATGCACAGCGATCCATGCACAGAAAGCGGTTTGTGTTTGCAGGTTCTGAGGTTTTAAACGGAAAACAAATATGTGTGGATCAAAAATACACATTTAAAACTTTTTTCTGTATTTGGATTTTATTTACATGTATATGAAACGGAACACATTTGTGTGTGCATTGAATAACACAAGTGTGGATCCAGAAATACAAAAGTGAATCCTTTTGCGGATCAGGAAATACAAGTGTGAATCCTTCTGTGTGCATGTGTGTATTATGAGACTGTTCTGAGCCCATACATAGTTGCCACGGCTTTACGTGTCAACAGCATGTTTGAATGTATTTGCAGCAGTAAATAAATGTGGCTGTTTGGCCACTGACGTTGCCATAACAACACCTGAATTTGAAAATGTACAACCTCTTTTTATGACAGATTTTTGCATGAAATTATAATTCTTCTGAATGATATTCCTATTGACAGCTAGTTTCTATGTGAACATTATGAGATGGACAGCCAGAGAGAATACATGAAAAACAGTTGTGAAATACTATATGACGGTAAAACAAGAAAACAGGTTAAAAGGGGGGTGATTTGTAAAATATAAGAAAAAGAAAATCTGTTTACGGTTCTGTTTCATATGGGTGTGTCGAGAGATGTATCCATAGATCTCTTAATTTTGCTCTCAACGTGCACCAGATTGATGCTTTTAACTTCAATATTTAAAAAAAAAATCTTCTCGGGGGAGCATGCCCCCGGACCCACCTAGAGGAGGTGAAGTCCGCCCCCCACTTGTAAAAAAAATAGCACTTTACCCTTGATTACAACTTTATGCCGTGAGCTGATTATCGAGCCTTCATTGCAACAGTCGCGGGTGTACTGTGTATGTGCGTGTGGGCAGTATTGCAGTAGAAAATTCCACTGTAGCGCCGTGGCCGCCGCCACTGTGAGCTAAGCCCCGATTGTTTCCGGGTCCAGGCGACGCCCCTGGTGCACTGAGATATTGTGTTGACCGTATGGTTCTGTCTTGGTATTGTTTGTTTATTTGATTTATTAAATATCCGTAAAATGTTAACTTTAAACCTAACACCAACAAAAGGGATGCTGACAGGCTGAACAAGCTGGTGAGGAAGGCTGGCTCTGTTGTTGTTGAAAACTGGACAATCTGGACGAGGTGGCTGAGGGGAGGTTGAGGAGGAAGCTGGACAGTATCTTAGATGCAGTGCTTCTCAAAGTGTGGTCCGCGGACCACTGGTGGCCCGAGAGCGCCCCCTAGTGGTCCGTGAGTATATTGGTAAAATGTCACATTTGAAATAAATGTATTTATTTAAGTTTTCCGATATAGCCCAGCGCAACAACTTCGTCACACATGTTGCAACTTGTTTGTACCATTTTCAGGCGATTTGTAATCTGTTCTAGAAAAACTGTGATTTTATTTTTATTTCAAGAAGAGTATGAAACAAACAATGGATGTCTTTTATGAACGCGTTAGTTTGTAACCCATTAGTCCCAACACTGCTCATAATATAAGGTAATTTTACTCCCAATAGAAGGTAACTTTACTCAGAATAGAATAAATGAATCATAGTGATCTTTACAATAAAAAAGGTCGATAAACTGAAGTGCTTAAGGAACATGAGTGGGCGTGGTGAAGCTGACCATTGAGCGGCCCGACCAAGCAAGGAGGCAGAGAGTTCAAATACAACCCGGTGTGGGCATTTATTCATCGCTGTGGTGATACACAGCCTCAATATGACTGTCTCACGTGAACACAATCACCAGCAACAAGGATCTAACACACACACACTAACAGGAAAACAGAACCTAAATACACAGGACTAATCAAACCAACAAGACACAGGTGAGGAGGGAGGAGAAACACAGGGCACCAGGTGAACGCAATC
Source organism: Notothenia rossii (assembly GCF_949606895.1). Lineage (NCBI taxonomy): Eukaryota > Metazoa > Chordata > Actinopteri > Perciformes > Nototheniidae > Notothenia > Notothenia rossii. The sequence continues at coordinate 35,813,107 of NC_136903.1, forward strand.
ACCAGCAACAGACAAGACGGGAGGGGGAACACTTTTCAAACTAAAACAGGAAACAGAGACAGACAAACTAAAATATAGACAGATCGTGACGAATATATGCATAAATTACATAGATTCACATGCTTCCTGTGCAACGTTTTAGCGTGGAACAAAGTAATATACTTCACCAATAATTAAGCTATATAATCCGTAACGGAGACTGAGATCTATGGCCCCAGAGATCACCTCCATTACAGCGTGGTCATGGTTTAACTCCAATAGAATTGACTCTGCATTTTTGATCGCACTCTAGAAGCTATAGGCGCATTCACACCGCAGTACTTTTCCCACAAAGGTTCATCAGAACTTAGTTCATGAGAACTCTTTAGTTCTCATGAACTAAGTACAGATCACGTTCACATCGGAATAAGTCCCTGAGGGACGGCTAGGCAAATAAAGCTTATTTGGAGTTTTACGGAGCGTGGTTTGCATTCCGCCCAGCCAATCAGAAATAGGAACCTTTTTCTCCCACGAAAGTACCTGCTCTCTAGCAGGGACGGAAAAGGGGGTAAAAAAGGTTCAGATGAACTCATTTGAGTTCCGGCTCTTTTTGGTGTGACCACGACATTTCGGAACTATATCGGAATTAAGTGGGAAAAGTACTGCGGTGTGAACGCGGTTTATGAGTAATAAATACACTCCAAAATGATTAAATATCACTATTTCAGAGCAAAATAGTAATTACTGAGGAAAAAATACTCACCAATATTTCCTGTGTATTTGTATTGTTGATTTATTGTGTGAACGAGGCAATGTAGAGAAGGTTAAGCTGTCATTATTAGGCTGTAATTTGTTACTGTTGGAGTGGTAAGCAGGCCTATTGTTTTTGAATATTTGTGGAGTTAGGTGGCCCGCGAGAGTTTTTTTATTGGTTAAGTGGTCCTTGGTATGAAAAAGTTTGAGAAACACAACCTAGAGAACCCCTCCCACCCCCTCCATGCAGAGCTAGTGAAGTTGAGGAGCACCATCGTCCTCAGACTCATCCCTCCTCGGCACAGCACCAAGCTCCTCGGACAGTCCTTTGTGCCTGTAGCCCTCACAGCTGCACAACAAGGGCTAACCATGTACCAGTTAAAAGTAACCCGTACTGGACATACATCAAATCTGCACTGTTTATACAAATATGTTCATTTACATTATTAAAGTGTTACCTTGTTGTGATATCTTGTTTTAACAGTTACTTATATAATGTTATTTTTAATTGTATTATCCTTGTGTCATTCTGTACTGTTCTGTTTTTAACACTCACTCTGTTGCTGCTTTAAACTCCTGGATTTCCCCATAGGGATAAATAAAGGTCCATCTTATCTTATCTTATTTATAATATAATATTTTGTAGTTTCCAGATTTAGAATTAGTCTGGCCCACTACTATGTTGTTTGTATGCCCGGATTGTTATGTCCTTCTAACCTTTAATTACAAAAACGGTACAAGGATAAAACAATCCAGACAGGAAAGTTAAGGCATAAGCTGACATCTAATGCATCAGTGAAAAATAATGGTATAAATACAGTATGTAGCTATGCTCATACTGCTTACTTTCAGTCAGAAATAGTCTAAATTAAAGTAAAAACTACACAAACTTTCATTTGAATTGTATTATTTCAACCTTAATTTTCATTTTGATGATTTTGTAGACATGTCTACATATTTGTTCAAATTATATTTAGAAAAAGGCATTTATTTTATTACTTTATCACACTGACTCACTTCCAGTAATACTTTCTGATTGATATCAAATTATTTAGTATATTGATTTTATAAAATGTAATACTTCTAATGAGAACACTGCCCATATTGCAGCCACATACGGTGGATAATACCTTGCATTATTGTCCCTTTAATTCACTGAACTTCACTTGGCTACAACCATGCTGGGACCTCCTGCCCTCTGGCGGTGAGAAGGACACACTGCAGCAGACAAGATGAACAGACAAATCTTCATCGTTTATTCACAGTATTTTGTCTAGAAATATGTACACGTATATTATTCATGCATGAAAAATAAAGAGAGTGAATATTTATACACTGTATCACCACAACCAGAGCTTTCTTGATGACTGCTCAGAGGCTGGTTGGGTCTGCCTGTCACACTGTGTGTGTGTGTGTGTGTGTGTGTGTGTGTGTGTGTGTGTGTGTGTGTGTGTGTGTGTGTGTGTGTGTGTGTGTGTGTGTGTGTGTGTGTGTGTGTGTGTATCCTGAAAGTGAGTCTCATCTCCTCTGGAGGTAGCTGACCAGGACCTTCTCTAGACTCACAATGTGACTGGTTTTACTGAAGTCCTGGGACGGCAGCCTCTGGATGCCTGCGCACACACACACACATACACACACACACACAGGAAGTTGGTTAAAACCTCTGATCAGTATGAAAAGGCCACGCTAAATGATTTGATGTCTTGTGTTATGGTACAGTATGTAATGTAAATGTATTGTCTGGCATAGTTTTACAGACCATGTCATTTTAAATTGCCAGCTGTCAGACAAATATCTGAAGAGTTTGTGGAAAACTCTTTCTCATCGTCTCTCCTGATGCTGTTTGTGTCGTAGCCTGTTAGACTGTAGATGAATGCTCTTGTGACAATTACATTCACTTATTCCACTTGCTCACTTTATGGGAAAGTAACATGTTATTAATTGGTCCTGTTTTTGCTTCTGGTGAGTCTCTTAAAGTACATTTTTATACAAAAACATTTATGTGTCAGGGTTTGAGCTTTTGTGTGTCTAGTTTTGGGGTTATTTTGCTGTTCTGTCCTCCCTGTCGTTAGTTTCCCTGGTGTGTCTAATTGTCTGATTGTGTTCACCTGTTGCCCTTGTGTTTCTCCTCCCCTGCCCGGCTGTTTCTCGTCTCGTGATTACCCCTCCCTATATTTAGTCTTGTCTCTTCCTGTGTTCAGTGTTGGTTCATTATTTGTCGTTCATGTCTCTCTTCATGTTGGTCACAGTCCCTTTTTGTTTGGATGCTACCTCGTACAGGTTCATGGATTCTTGTCTTTTTCAGCTGTTGTGAATAAAGCTCGCCTTTTGTTTCATTTTGAAACCTGCTTTCCTCCTCAATCTGCATTTGGATCCTATTTTTCCCCAACCCTGACATTATGAGGTTTCAGATTTACTAACACTCAATACAGTCTGACTACATTATAGCCTTAATAGTGTCAGTGTCACCTGCTGACCAGTGTTTCCATGGTGACAGTGAGTGACACCTGCTGACCAGTGTTTCCATGGTGACAGTGAGTGACACCTTCTGACCAGTGTTCCAAATTGGCTAAACGTGTTTCCATGGTAGCAGTCAATTGGTCTGTATTAAACATATTGACCAAGGCATGAATATTAGGTCAGCTAGATCCAAGGGGCAATGTGGGGGGGGGGGGGGGGGGGGGGGGTAGTGTGATGAGGGACAGTGTGGTGAGGGGCAGTGTGATGTACCTCTGAGTGCTGCGTACCAGCCCTGCAGGCTTTGCTTCAGAACACTGTTGTCCTCTTCCGAAACAAACCTCCTGCCATCTGCACACACACACACATACAAAATACAAAAATGAGAAATAAAATGTGTGTAAACAGGTGCAGTTTTAAAAGAGACAGCATTGTGCAGAAATGTGCAGAATATACAGAGGAAATGTGCTCTTATAATATGTGTTAATGTTGCACAAAGTGTCTTTGGGAGGGGAGGGTTGAAGAGTCAAATGCATAAAATATATACTGTATGTGTGGGAAACAAATGCCCCCTGTGTCAGCTGCAGTGTGAGTAGACTCACGTTTGCCCTTCAGGTACATCATGGACTGAGGCCCCCAGTGGACGTTCAGCTGGGGGGGGGGACACAACAGTTACTAGATGATGCAGGAAGGTGTCAGACTGTGAGCAGCTGCTGAGACTTACCTTCTGTGTTTGACACGACTCCAGGAACAGGGAGAGGACTAGAGTACACGTCCATACAACGGTGGCTTTTCTCTCCTGGAACAACACACACATCCAGCCGTCAGCTACACACTTCTACACACAGGGATCGCAACCCCCCCCCCCCCCATTCATCTACAACGTGATGGAGAGTGTGTGGGTCTGCCTTCGTGATATACATATATTATATTATATCATGAACTCCTAAGGACTCACTGTGACACAGGTGATTATGACCTTTAAATGTTCTGGAAAGTTCCTTATACAGCTTTAGCCTTGTTTTTATCTCATGGAGTCACTCAGTGACACACCCTGAGCAGTCTAGTGGGTCATGGTCCAGGTCATGTGATTGAGTGTTCCCATAACAACATGTCCAAGATGTCCATGTGCCAGACTAAGACATGTGACAGAAATAGCTACATTTCAAAAGCTTTTTTTATGTTGCTAAAGGTAAAATTCAAGCCATTTAAGAATTAAAATGCTTACATAACATGTCCTTTATTACATTTAACCTGTTGTGGAAACATTTATTGATCAAATTGATATGAAACAAATGAGACAAACATCGCTGTAACACTGATGTCACATCGGGACTTTAACCCTAAACTTTCACAGTAAACCCGGAGTGACATACAGTATATGCATAATTAGAAATATGATTATGATCTGCTCAGTTAATTTGGCTGATTCAATTATATTTAGTTTATATATTCTTTATTCTTCAATTCAAAGAATGTTGAAACTAATTCAAACCAAAATATCATCCTCATTAATTAAATTATAAATAAGAGTTACTTTACCATTAAAGCCCAATGTGACATATATGTCACTTTTCAGATATGTGACACTAGGAGGGGTTACTTGTCAGAAAGGTGTTCTAGGTGGTCTATTTAGCCTAAATTATGTTCCCCTTAATTTCCCCAAAAGTAGAAATGGGTCCGGGTTCTTATGGGTTGATTATTATAAAAATATATTGTATTACGTTATATTTGATTATATTATACTATATTAAACAATATTGTATTACATTCAATAACATTGTATCATACTACAATTTGTTAAATGGTATTATATTATATTGTTTCTTATTCCATTTATGTAAATATACTGTTAGTAGATTTGATATCAGAATACCTTTATTAGTCCCACAGAAGGGACATTTACGATAAGAGTATATTTGTAATTATATAATAGTAGATTATATAATATTATATGCATTTGTTTTATTATTATTTTTGTTTTATTATTATTTTTAGTTTATTTATTCAACAGGGACAGTGTACATAAATAAACATTTCAGTAAATATGTAAATTAGAGGCAATTTTTCATCTGTAGTCCCTGGACTGATGTTAATCTGTATTTATAAATGTCAATATTAGTATAATAAAATAACCTTCCGGATTAGTGCATATTATATTATAATATATTATACTATATAACAATATGTTATATGTGTAAATGTGCTGTAAGTAGATACTAAATTTGTATAATGCAGTACTACTCCGGAGGTACCATAACAATCGATCCTTACCTGTAAAACAGTGATCATCTGAAAGCGTTGAAATGTCCCTGCTCACTCTAGAGTTTTGAACTGTTATTATTTGACTGTCTACTCTTAATAAATATACTGTTCAATTGAAGCTGTTGTTTAAATGATCTGCTATTTATTTTCCGTTTAAAGCATTTACAGTTGCATTCTTGTTTATGAATCAGTTGATTGATGCCAGTAAACAGGCAAGACTTTATTTTCTCAGGACATTTTTTTTTGTATTGTGTCCATTTATATTATATGTAATACATTATGGAATAATAACTCTATTGATTACTTAATGACGTCAAATATTGTTTGTAATACCAAAACAAAAATGGTTGGATTTAGGGCATACAGTAAGGCATGTTTCTGTCTTGTTTCTTTTATACAGTATGCAAAAGGATGAGTTTATATTTGTGTTTATAAATTACTTTTAAAAAGAAATGTTTAAACATACCAAAGAAGTGGAGTCAGAATCAGAATCAATGTAATTTACAAAAAATTAAGTATTTTAAAGCAACAGTAGTTATTAAATTATGGAAGAGTTAAATAAATACTAATATTCATGTTCGGTAAAGTTGTCCATTCATGATTAAACCAATTGCAAATAGATCCATGAAATAAGTCTCTACAAAAACACAATTAAAATGGGATGAATCAGACATAAATAGTTGAAAATGTGACTTACCATATCTGCTGCAGAGTGAGTGTGTGGTCCAGCATGTGTGTGTGTGTGTGTGTGTTTGTCTGTTCTCTGATGTTCCCGGCTTCTTTTATCCCCATCCTGCAGCCGCGGGTTCGATCCTCCCCCTCGGCTCCTGGCAGGACTCCTGTTTACTAGAGGCTCAAAAACAGCACAAAAGCACAGGCTGACGTCAGGACCGTGATCTGTAGCGAGGAACATCAATAGTATGGACCCGCTGCGCGTGATTTGTCCTGAAGCGGATCACTCCAAGGTATTTCATGTGGCTGCAGGTTTCATTTTCATTAGAGCTTTCCCGGAAGCAGGAAACCTAACCTCTTTTAGGGGGGTCCGGGGGGCATGCTCCCCCGGGAAGATTTTTTTTTAAATGTTGAAGTTAAAAGCATCTATCTGGTGCACTTTGAGAGCAACATTAAGAGATCTATGGATACATCTCTCAACACCCATATCATATGAGACAGCTGTAAGCGGATTTTCTTTTTCTTTATGGATATTTTACAAATCACTCCCCTTTCAAACTGTATTGTTGTTTATTAATAACAACTTTTTTTTACTGTCATATAGTATTTTATACCCGTTTACTTTATTCTCTTATTTTTTTATAACTATAATGATCATATAAAGATGTGCCTTTACCTCACTGGTTGGAGAAAAAGCTTCTTATATTCGTTAGCATAGCTAGCTAACCAGATGCTAATAACAACAAAGTTATTGACTGTATGATCAGTATGACAGATGAACAGATCGTCACTGGGCTTACAACTAAGACACAGCCACGCAAAAACTGAGCCATGTGTACGGCTCCTTATGGGTACTGCTTGGAAGTGCTGGAGCGACGTTCTGGTGCTCTCCGTCATAACTGCACCCCTGTCAGACGAGACATATACCACGTGATGACAGGTTAGGCTCGTGTTGTGTTCAAGGATCCTGATCTTGGCCAGGAAAAACAGGCACTCACTTTGTTTAATTTGTTTGCGGTATAGATTTCTTAAAAAAAAATGTTTTTTGCGTGTGTTTATAAATTACCTCGAGGGCCGTATCAAATGGTCTTGCGGGCCGTATACAGCCCGGGGGCCGGAGGTTCCCCACCCCACCCCTGCTCTAGGGGGTCCTCACCTCCTCCGGCATGCTCCCCCGGGAAGATTTTTTTTTTTTAATATTGATGTTAAAAGCATCAATCTATGGCACTTTGAGAGCAAAATGAAGAGATCTATGGATACATCTCAACACCCATATGAAACAGAACTGTAAGCAGATTTACTATTTCTTTATGGATATTTTACAAATCACTCCCCTTTTAAGACCGAAAGGTCTACATGCATAGCAGAAGACGGCATCTTTTTTACAGGAATATTCCAGCCAACTTCTGTTTTGAAACGATGAGCTGCAAAATGAGCGCCTTACCCCACTGTACAGGCGAGTTGGGTACTTTTTTTTTTAATATACTTGGGCAGGCTCTGTTTTGCCGAAGTCCTCTTGCACTTGTGGGCCGGTGAGGGGTGGCGGTGTTTGGGGCAACGAAGACGAGTAGCATGAAGCTGCAGCCTCGCACACCGCAGTTTCTGGCCCGCAGTTTCTGACCCGCAGTTTCTGGGCCCTTCTTCTCTTTTTTAAAAGGCGGATCGCAAACAGCTTTTAGTTACACTGCCACCTAGCGAGCATGAGACATTAATATGAATGACAACGCACATGTGAGTAATGTGAAGTGCTTTTAAAGTTTTATTTGTTTAACATTAATAACAATTCCGGTGTCTTGAAATGAAGTGTGATTAGCTAACGTTAACTATGATAGTCTTAACTTAAGGCAATACAAACAATCACCTTTTAGCTTATGATAGCTTCTTACCGTATTAAAGGCACTAAAAACAATTATTCGTTAGCTATAGCTTTCGGCAAAATAAACTGTTAGCATATTTGATTATTTGTTTAATAAAACTGGAGGGTGATTTTGGCAAGCCCAACTAGGTGTCCTACATTAATTGTTGATGTAATCACTAATTACAGTAAGAGTGTGAGTAATGTGAATCGTGTTGTTTTGTAATCTGTTAGCCTAGGCCCTAGGCCCTATGAACTCGCTGCAAAACCAACTGTTAGCCTTTTTCTTTATTTGTTTAATGAAACCGTATGTTATGGTTATGTTACTTAGCAGAGGCTTTTATCTAAAGTGACTCACAAAAAAAATAAAAGACCCATAATTAACATTAGAATATCAATACAAATAGTTACATAGTCAGTTACATTACTTATTACATTTTTAACAGGGTAATTACTCATCTGTAACCTACTACATTTCAAAAGTAAACTTCCCAACCCTGATCATTAATTATAGTCAGCTAATTAATTAAACTTCAAAGGATGACAAAAGCATGTCAATATGATGTGTCTGTCCACTACATTAAATCAGCAGTAGCCTAAGTTCTGTCTTCAGTGTAAATGCATCTTTAATAGTCATTGTATTACTATTTGAATTCATTGTAGATAATCTTAACTGTGCTGACTGCCTGTTTACTCCACACTACGTGTTATCAGAGAGTCTCATCATTTTGACATGTTTTCTAATATTGCATGAGGTGTTTTAGTCAGTTATTATGTCGGCCTATTCTGTAGGTTAGAATCTGTCGAGTCAGAATCTAACAATTAGGCCTAATTTATGTCTGTCTGTGAAATTATTTTATAATGTTCAGTTTGACCAATTAGGCTCTCTCTTTTTCAAGATGCATATTACAATCCGAGTGGGGAGATCCTTGCCCGACTTACAGCGATGTACTACATGCTGCAAAGACTTTCACTGCCGTTATGTGCCTCAAATGTGTTCCACCCAGCCAAATTGAACAAGGTCCAAGCCCATTTAGAGAGCCACTTCAACCGTGCAGTTCTCCATGAAGGTAACGTTTGAAAACATTCTCTTGTGAAATGCAAATGGAGTTGCAATGTGTCTGCATTAAAAGCAGCCTGAATGTTATGATCAGTTCCATTTGAGCAATACATCAAAACAAGTCCTTCTATGATTTGTGACCAGTTACTTGATTCAGATGTTTGGTATTCATAATTTACACGTTAAAATAATATGATCACAAAATAATAATACTACAATTCTATATTCTTATGTTTAAGGGTATACGGTTCTATTCACAGATGTGCATTAAATTGCCGACCACAATGTCATTTCCACTGCTTCTACTGCCAGTCAACGCTGATGCGCAAACCAGACTTCATCAAACACCTGGCTTTGTGCAAGGCAAAGCACACTGCCATAACCCCCATCATCCCAGATCCAGCAACCGCCATCATCCCAGATCCAGCAACCGCCATCATCCCAGATCCAGCAACACGCATCATCCCAGAGGGAAAGATGCAAAGGGTCCGTGTAGTGCCTGTACTGAAGAAGAAATGTCCCATATGCCATGTTCTCATAAATACATTTTTTTTTAAAAAGCACATGGAAAGAAAGCACTCTGCCAAACAAAAGGACATAACCGCAAGTTCACACCTACAGAGTGAATGCATAGATCCTTAAAATTAAGTAAGAATAGTAAAAAGTATTCCTCTGCATGTTCAGAATAAATTGTGGGGAGAAAATCAGCATGTTTCTTGTGAAAACAATGAGTGCCAGGTAAACTTGGAGTTTGCATGGAGGAGTGGAATTAAAGCCTATCAATGTACACATTTAAAATCCATAACCTACTGTTCATCCTATGCCTCCCCTACTGAGCTTGATGAAGAAACTCTAACGGAGATGGTGAACAACGAATGGTTTGGTGAAGATAAAAAGAGACTCTGCCCCGTTCGGCAAAACCTTACCAAATGTAAACACGTCCCTTTATCTGTGTACTCAAAAACTGGAACCCCGAAGACAACAAAATATATATCCATATATGAGCCTACGGTTTCATATTACAGTCGATTGGGAAGAGTCATGGTGTCGTACGACACAAAGAAGAATGTGTGACACTGTCCTTGTGTAAGGACAAAGATATCATGCCCACACAAATACATTGCAAAATGGCACTTATTTCAGACACACCGTGAACTGTTCAGGAAAGTCAGAAGCACAAAGGAGTTGGAATGCCTGAGTGCTTCAGCATCAACAGAGGACGAACACAGTCACGATGAGGCAGATCTGGGTGATATACCATATCCACCAAAAGTTGTCGAAAATTTGAAAGGTATGGCCCAATATATTCTGAGGAACAAAAAGTTACCTGCTGTTCTGCCAGAAAATTTGCGGCTTCCATCAGGCCCGGACTGGCCATCGGGAGGACCGGGAGGTTTCCCGATGGCCTGGCCTGTTAAGTGGCCTGCTGGCCTGAGGAATCTTTTTTTGTATGTATGTATTGTGAACGCAACGCTGCGCAAATGTGGGTCTGACTCTGCCTCACAGAGAGTGACTGGCTGTCTACATGATGTGGCCTGCCGACATGGCCACTTTCATACAGATCATACACTAATGCCCTCGATTGGTCTCTGTATGTCATTCAAGCTCGGGAAGGTGTGTATGTGTGGCGCGAGCGAGCGAGAGAGAAAGCGTGCGCACCGGTTACGTGTAGTGTTGTTGTTAGCATCTGGTGCTAGCTAGCTGCGCTAACGGATATAATGAGCTGTCAACAAGGTGGAGGAGAGTCCTCTGCTGTCAGACTGAGAGACTGATAACTACAGCTCAGGTAAAGGTAAAGGACTCTTGAGTGTTTAGATAGTTAACTTAGTCTTAGTTCTCTGTGGAACTCAAACGGTTTGGTCACCATTTATGTAAACACATATTTCCATTTGAAGGGGGAGTGATTATTAAAATATGCATGAATAATAGGTACACAAATGTTAACTAGGTGAAAAAAGGTAAGATAAACTTAAAAAACTTGTTGAGAGATAAAACTAGTCTTTGCTGCTGCCCCAAAGAGGATACTATAAATGAACCAAAAACTATAAATAAATCAAGTTTCAATGTTTTTTCATATTGGATATGGTATGTTATTGGTTATGGCCATGTTCTTATGATTATTTAAATGTATACAGTTCTGTTTCATATGGGTTTAGTCTCTCTTTATTTCCCCCTCAAAGTGCACCAGATTGATGCATTTAAGTCCAACATTTAAAAAAAAAATCTTACCTCTCTGAAGAACCAGCACCTTACCGTGGTAGAGAGGTTTGTGTGCCCTGATGAACCTGGGGGCTGTGTTGTCTGGAACCTTGTGTTCCTGGTAGGGTCTCCCATGGCAAATTGGTCTCAGGCAAGGGGCCAGACTAAGATTGGTTCAAAAGACCTCATGAAAGACGACACACGAAGTGAGGATACCCGGCCCGGAGGAAGCCCGGGGTCCCCTTCTGGAGCCAGGCCCAGAAGGAGGACTCGTCGGCGAGCGTCTGGTGGCCGGGCTTGCCACGGAGCCCGGCCGGGCACAGCCCGAAAAGGCAACGTGGGCAACACCTCCGCTTCTCCGTCCCGCGGGCCCACCACCTACGGGAAACAGCAATGGGGTCGGGTGCGCTGCCAGAAGGGTGGCAGTGAAGGCAGAGGGTCTCGACGGACCAGACCCGGGCGACAGAAGCTGGCTTTGGGGACGTGGAACGTCACCTCTCTGGGGGGGAAGGAGTCGGAGCTTGTGCGGGAGGTGGAGCGTTACCAGTTGGATCTGGTTGGGCTCACCTCTACGCACAGCGTCGGCTCTGGAACCTTACTTCTGGATAGGGGTTGGACTCTATTCTTCTCCGGAGTTGCTCAAGGTGTGAGGCGCCGGGCGGGTGTGGGGATACTCACAAGTCCCCGGTTGGGTGCTTCGTTGTTGGAGTCTACCCCAGTGGACGAGAGGGTTGCCTCCCTACGCCTGCGGGTTATGGGGGGGAAAACTCTGACTGTTGTGTGTGCTTATGCACCCAACAGCAGTTCAGAGTATACGGCCTTCTTGGAGACCCTGGAAAGAGTCCTGTATGGGGCTCCTGAAGGGGACTCTTTAATCTTGCTGGGAGACTTCAACGCACATGTGGGCAATGATGGAGACACTTGGAGGGGAGTGATTGGGAGGAACGGCCCCCCTGATCTGAACCGGAGTGGTGGTTTGTTACTGGACTTCTGTGCTAGTCATGGATTGGCCATAACAAACACCATGTTCGAACATAAGGATGCTCATAAGTGTACGTGGTACCAGAGCACCCTAGGCAGAAGGTCCATGATCGATTTGGTTATCGTATCATCGGACCTGAGGCCGTATGTTTTGGACACTCGGGTAAAGAGAGGGGCGGAGTTGTCAACTGATCACCATCTGGTGGTGAGTTGGGTCGAGTGGCGGGGGAAGCCTTTGGATAGACCTGGTAAGCCCAAACGTGTAGTTCGGGTGAACTGGGAACGTCTGGAGGAGGCCCAAGTTCAGGAGGCCTTCAACTCACACCTCCGGCGGAGCTTTTCGGGCATTCCTGTGGAGGTTGGGGACATTGAACCAGAGTGGTCGGTGTTCAAAGCCTCTATTGCCGAAGCCGCGGCGGTGAGCTGTGGTCTCAAGGTCCTAGGTGCCTCAAGGGGCGGTAACCCTCGAACCTCCTGGTGGACACCGGTGGTCAGGGAAGCCGTCCGACTGAAGAAGGAGGCCTTCAGGGATTTGTTATCCCGGGGGACTCCCGAGGCAGTTGCAAGGTACCGACAGGCCCGAAGGGCAGCAGCCTCAGCCGTGGCCGAGGCAAAGCAGCGGGTGTGGGAGAAGTTCGGAGAAGACATGGAAAAAGACTTTCGGGCGGCACCAAAGTTGTTCTGGAAAACTGTCCGACACCTCAGGAGGAGGAAGCAGGGAACCATCCAAGCTGTGTACAGTAAGGATGGGACGTTGTTGACCTCAACTGATGGAGTGTTAGGGCGTTGGAAGGAGCACTTTGAGGAACTCCTGAACCCGACAACTCCGCCCTCTATGTTAGAGGCAGAGCTGGAGTATGAAGGGGGATCGACACCAATCTCCCGGGGGGAGGTCACTGAGGTCGTCGAACAACTTCACAGTGGCAAAGCCCCGGGGGTGGATGAGATCCGCCCAGAAATGCTGAAGGCTCTGGGTGTTGAGGGACTGTCATGGTTGACACGTCTCATCAACGTTGCGTGGAAGTCGGAAACAGTACCGAAGGAGTGGCAGACCGGAGTGGTGGTTCCCCTTTTCAAAAAGGGGGATCAGAGGGTGTGTGCCAATTACCGAGGCATCACACTACTCAGCCTCCCTGGGAAAGTTTACTCTAAGGTACTCGAAAGGAGGGTCAGGCCGATTGTCGAACCTCAGATTGAGGAGGAACAATGCGGATTCCGTCCTGGTCGTGGAACGACGGATCAGCTTTTTACTCTCGCAAGGATCCTGGAGGGTGCCTGGGAGTATGCTTATCCAGTCTACATGTGTTTTGTAGACTTGGAGAAGGCATATGACCGGGTTCCAAGGGAGTCACTGTGGGAGGTGCTGCGGGAGTATGGGGTGAGGGGGTCTCTACTCAGGGCCATCCAATCTCTGTACTCCCAAAGCGAGAGCTGTGTCCGGGTCCTCGGCAGTAAGTCGGACCCATTTCAGGTGAGGGTTGGCCTCCGCCAGGGCTGCGCTTTGTCACCAATCCTGTTTGTAATATACATGGATCGGATTTCGAGGCGTAGTCGTGGGGGAGGGGGTCTGCAGTTCGGTGGACTAAGGATTGCACCACTGCTTTTTGCAGATGATGTGGTTCTGATGGCTTCATCGGTCTGCGACCTTCAGCACTCACTGGATCGGTTCGCAACCGAGTGTGAAGCGGCTGGGATGAGGATCAGCACCTCCAAATCTGAGGCCATGGTTCTCAGCAGGAAACCGATGGACTGTCCACTCCAAGTAGGGAATGAGTCCTTACCCCAAGTGAAGGAGTTCAAGTATCTCGGGGTCTTGTTCTCGAGTGAGGGAACAATGGAGCGTGAGATGGGTCGGAGAATCGGAGCAGCGGGAGCGGTACTGCAGTCTCTTTACCGCACCGTTGTGACGAAAAGGGAGCTGAGCCAAAAGGCAAAGCTCTCTGTCTACCGGGCCATTTTCGTTCCTACCCTCACCTATGGTCATGAAGGATGGGTCATGACCGAAAGAACGAGATCGCGGGTACAAGCGGCCGAGATGGGTTTTCTCCGCAGGGTGGCTGGTGTCTCCCTTAGGGATAAGGTGAGAAGTTCGGTCATCCGGGAGGGACTCGGAGTTGAACCGCTCCTCCTTCGCGTCGAAAGGAGCCAGTTGAGGTGGTTCGGGCACCTAGTTAGGATGCCACCTGGGCGCCTCCCTAGGGAGGTGTTCCAGGCACGTCCAGCTGGGAAGAGACCAAGGGGTAGACCTAGAACCAGATGGAGGGATTATATCTCTTCTCTGGCCTGGGAGCGCCTTGGGATCCCCCAGTCAGAGCTGGTTGATGTGGCCAGGGAAAAGAAAGTTTGGGGCTCTCTGCTGGAACTGCTACCTCCGCGACCCGACCACGGATAAGCGGGAGAAGATGGATGGATGGATGGATCTTACCGGGGAAGCATGCCCCCAGACCCCCCTAGAGGATTTGAGGTCCACCTCCACTTAAAATATGTTCACATGGATAGGTTCCTAAATAGATTTGCACTTTAAAAAAAAAATAGTAACCCATGTCCATATGTTTATTCTGAGGTAGTAGATTTAAAGTTTAGGGCTATCACTATGGGCAGCAACGCTGTAAATATTGACAAATAAATCCAGGAAAATGGCACAAAAGAAAACTGGTAGTGGCCTGGTTGGGTGTATAATTCCCGGCCTGACTTTTTGTCCCAGTCCGGCCCTGGCTTCCATCGGTGGAAGTGCAATATTCAAGGCACCTCATTCCAGAGGAGATGATGTGCCAGCACTGCCCAGGCAATGTGCCCTTGAGTGACCCAGTCCTCATTACACATAAGGCCAGGTCTGGGTTTGGTGATGCTGAGTACAGAGCAACTTTTAGGTCAACAGATGACGTTCATATGGCACATTACATTTTGGCTACGTTCCTATAGCCTGTACTGGTATCTTTCGCCTACGTTCCTATAGCCTGTACTGGTATGTTTTGGTTCCTATTTTCTAATGTCTCAGTGGTTGTCACATATATCTGTTTCAAATGATTACTTTTCTCTGATTTTAGGAAATAATTGTTATCTTTTTAAAGATCTGTTCATGCCGGTACTGCAAGGCAATTTTGACAAAGACATGTGGGAGCTACTGTAGACTTATGTGCACAAGTACCAAATAACTTTAACATTATGAATTCCAAAATGTCTTTTTGTTAATTTTTGAATTTTTGTCTTGTAGATATTTTGCTCAGCAGATTCATCCTGGGAGCTGGACTGAGAAGACTGGGCATGATATTGCGGTGAATAATCAATGCATAACAAATATTAATAATAAATCCATAGCTACTCCAAAGATAAATGACTATTGCCCGTACTCTGCACATCATGTACAAATCATCATGTGGCTTATGGTAGGGTATCAGTTGGTACGTTTGCAGGCTTCTGTAAACATTGTAAATATAATGCTTTGTTTTCCATCTTCTCTGTTCCAGTATACTCTGTCGATTGTTTCAAGCGCCGGGTTTGAATTCCAGGAGGTTAGTTTATGATTTTTTTTTACCATCATACTGTTCATCTTGAAGAAAAATTGTCTTTTTCACTTGATTCAGATGGACATGCCTTTGATTCAGAAGTGGTGGTGTCTTCTTCTCATGGAGCGTTTTCAAATACAAGGGTATGAAAGCCCTTAACAATGTGTGTTTCAATTTCAGTAGCACTTTATTTTTAAGGTCACTTTTAGATTATCTACAATCTCTCAACAAACTCAGTCGCATGTCAATAGAACATCTGTTAGTTATATTAGGTTAACCATCTACAGATCAGTAGACCATCAGTAACAAGAGCTGTAAGACTCTGGATGGCAATATATGTTGAGATTATTAATGCATATCAATTGTGCACCAATGCCTTAGCCTTTCCCTATGCAATACTTTAGATTACATATTGTTCTTATGGTTTCAAAGGCATGGCCAAAGGTTTGCCTTCTGGACTCTGGAGGCCAGAAGCTTGCTCGAGGGAACCCTTCAGCCAGTGTTCATAGTGCCACGACAGAGTGCCAGAAAGGATATCTCCCAGGAGAAGGTGGCCATTGACATATTGCAGGCATGTATTTACAATTGCTTTAGTTTTGACAGTAGAGACAATAACAATAGAGACCTACAATAATATTTAGCTTGAAAAGATTTTGTATTAAGTCATGTTGTCATGGCACAGGCTACCGGGGAAGTGGACGGCGAGGAATCTTAATGGGTTTTTACTCCGAAGAGGGCTTCCCCGGGTACTGCAGCTGGAGCTGTTGTATGGTGGATGAGGGAGCAACGGACCGCGCCTCACCCCAGTGAAGAATCCTCATTGTGCCCAATGAATAACATTTTATTCTGCACTGAAATGCCTCTTGGTCAAACTGCATGTTTATCTTTGGAAGCCAGGTGCATAAACACACTAACAGTTGTTTTTGAGTAATCAAGCACCTCTTCAGAGACACATTTGATTTGATTTATTTGGATCGTGTAATACAATATTTTTTTTTTAAAAGAATACATATACATTTAAATTAAATTAAACAAGATAATTATGATACTGTAGAAACATAAGCAGTATCAAATTGATGAACTAAATATTATTGACTTACAAATGATATATAAACATCCCAATTACACATCCGAAAAGGCGTGGGAAGAAGTTTACCACCCCTTCTCCCAAAAACTAAATTAACATTTTTGTTTTCTTTTAACAAAATATACATCTGAATGTATGTCTACATACAATATACATTTACAATTATAAATAGAACATATCATTCTTACTATATATATATATATACGTTATATATATACTCAATACTAATATTCCAAGTTCCAGGGCCGTGGCATGAGGGGGGGAAAGGGAACAAGTGTGCATGAGGGGGTGAAAGGGAACGAGTGTCCTGATAAATTAGCAAAAAGTCACATTACCATTTACATGGTAAATGTACATTACCAGTTCAACTAAGGAGAAGGAAAAGCAGTAATTAAGAAGAAAGGGATGGATATCTGGCATAAAAGGTGGGAGAAAGACCAGAAAGGCAAATAGTATCATAAAGATCACAATAAATATTTATAAAGAAAAAAACAGAAGGGAGGAAATCATGATAGCTAGACTCTATGGATATAAAGCTATGGAAAAAAAAATGTTCTGCATTTTCTTATCAAATGGACCACAAATAAGCACAAACACTTTTTTTTGTTGACATAAATGGTCAAGCTGGCCTTCTATGGTAAAAGTAATCATCATATACAGTACAGTATTTGTATGCATCAAACTCAAATAAAACACAAACTCAAATAAATGTGTTTCTTTTATGGAAAATGAGCAATATATACAACCAGATATATTCATAAAAGATAATAAATTCTAATTGTAAAAAAAAAAATGAGTCCGCCCACCTTGCACTTTGGGTCGGCCTTGGTCAAGCCCTTTTGACCCCCCCAGCCTGGTTCTCGTAAAAGTTTTTCGCTCAAATGACACCATGGAGGAATGTAACAGGAGTTGACCGGGGACTCTGCCCGCCTCACTTTTTTTCACTTTCCCCCGGTTTTATTATTATTATTATTTTTGGCTTTTTCACCCGGTTTCTACCGGGGACATTGCCCGGTCTCGGGTGTCCCCCCCAAAGCCTGTGTCCATATATATATATATATATATATATATATATAGGGACACCTTGTATTGTAGTTAATATCAGTACAGTATCACTTTTCATCACTGAGATTGATTGAACTGTTCTGCCCTTATAGCGCGTATCCCTATGCGTAGCTAGACAGTTAGCTAACATTTAAAAGTCCTCCAATAAAGATGCAAGGTTTTCTTTCTTGACTTTACTGTTCTTCTTTTACTTTGTAAAACTGTAACAATACAGAAATAAAACACATATAAGTATGCAGGCTTTACTTAACATATAAGTAGCACTGTACAAACGACACACATACTACTATTAGGAATTAGCTATCATTAGCATCACTATTAGCTAGCACACGTCAGAATCGTCACTTCCTGTACTGACAGTGCAGGTGTCCTGAGAGTGGAGGTCTGCACCGGAACTGTCCTGAGAGTGGAGGTCTGCAGGCAGACCCCTCTCAGAAACTGCGGGTCAGAAACTGCAGGCCAGAAACTGCGGTCTGCTAGGCTGCAGCTTCATACTATTGGAGTGCGAGGCAAGGCCGGCGAGTTATGGAGCTATTTCAGGGTCTTAGGTTTTAATCATTCAAAAAATACAATTTATCTGAAAGTCCAAGTTTTCATCCTGAACTTTGAAAAATACAATGTTGTATTCAAAACAAAAAAAAGTATTTGAAATAATTTTTCAGGTTGAATATAATTTTTTTGAATTAAATATTTATTTTCATATTTCACTTTGATATACATATTTTGATATTTGAATACTTGTTTATTTCAGTTTCAGATTTTACATTTTCAGATTCAAACAAATTATTTTTTCAGTTTCAAATCTTTTTTTTTCAGGTTTCAATTATTTTTTCGCCTTCAGATCGTTTTTCACTTTCAGATCTTTTTTTTTCACTTTCAGACTTTTGACCCTGATATTGCTTCGGGGGGCGGGGCTTACCAAATAGTAGTTTGGCACCCTGAGTGACAGCCCTCCCTCTGTCATGATGCCTTCATGGATGTTAGGTAGTGCAAGAAATACAACTACACACTTTCTATACACAATACTCCCATGATTGGTGGTAAACAAAACTGATACCAGCGTCAAAGTTCGGTTAAGCGAGCTGTTGAGCATCGTAGTTGGCAAAAATTGCGGTATAAGAACAATAAACTGTGCTAGAATGTGAAATTAAGTTTGATATAAGTCATGTGGTTGAGCTAGACGGTATCATGAGATGGACTTTTTCTAAAGCAAATTGGGAGATGTTTGCCATATTGTGTGATAATGAATTTGATCAGATTGATATGGCAGGAAGTATTGATGAAATAAATGAGCAATTTACTTCAAATATGATTAAAAGCGCTAATCAAACTATTGGGAATAAAACTGGTAAACTTAGTAAATGTGTTAAGATGGTACCGTGGTGGAACAAAGAATGTAATGATGCAATCCGAAACAAAATCAGGCTGTTTGGAAAGCTAAGAAAGACACATTTATTACACAATTTATTAGAGTATAAAAAGGCACAGGCTCAGGTAAGGAACATTGTTAAAAGAGCAAAAAGGGAGTGTTGGAGAGTATTCTGTTTAAGTATTGGGAGAACTACACCATTAGATAAAGTATGGGGAATGGTTAAGAAGATGAGGGGAATAAGACAGCAGAGTAACCTGCCAGTGTTAGAGAATGGAAGGGAAATTGCCACTGGTGCTTTGGAGAAGGCAGAAATTCTAGCTAAAAATGGTCAAAGTTCATTCTTTGGAAAATTTGACAGAAGAAGGTAAGATCAGGAGGCAGGAAGTGTTAGATGAACATCCTAATGTATATGAAGAAAGACATTCGTCGCAGAGTGTTGTAAATATACCTTTCTCTATTCAAGAGTTGAGAAGAGCATTAAGTAAGTGTAAAATGACTGCTCCTGGGAAAGATAATGTATGTTATATAATGTTGACCAAATTAAGTGATTTTGCATTAGGAAAGCTGCTGGAGATGTACAATAAGATCTGGGAGAAAGGGAAGCTGCCAATAATATGGAAAGAGTCTTTCATTATTCCTATTAGAAAACCTGGGGAAGATCCAACCAGTCCAGTCAGTTATAGACCAATAGCTCTGACATCGCACTTGTGTAAAGTTATGGAAAGAATGATAACAGAAAGGCTAACATACTACATTGAGAAAAATGAACTAATGACTCCTTATCAGAGTGGGTTTAGAAGAGGGCGGAGTACTTTGGATCCACTGCTGTGCCTGGAGTCTGAAGTCAGGAAAGCCCAAGCAAACAAGGAGTGTGTTGTAGCTGTATTCTTTGATGTGGAAAAAGCCTACGATATGATGTGGAAGGAAGGATTATTAATAAAACTGGACATTATGGGTTAATAATTGGATTATGGATTTTTTGTTTGGCCGTGCCATCAGAGTCCGAGTTGGCAATTCATATTCTCGAAGGCATGAAGTTGAAAATGGAACCCCGCAGGGGACTGTCATCAGTCCTCTTTTATTTTCTATCATGATCAATGATATATATACACAAGTAGGATCTGATATTGGTAAGTCACTTTTTGCAGATGATGGAGCTATTTGGAAAAGGGGCAGAAATGTAAAATATATTGTAGCTAAGATTCAGGAAGCCATTACGGAAATTGAAAGCTGGTCTCTGACATGGGGGTTTAGATTGTCGGTGGAAAAAACGGAAACTTTATTTTTTACGAGGAAAAGAATAGGTGAGGAGGTTAGGTTAAAACTTTATGGACAAGAACTAAAGAAAGTGAAGACATTTACATTTCTGGGAATGTGGTTGGACGAGAGAGTCACATGGAGTACTCACATTGATAAAGTAGTAGATAAATGTAAAAGGGTTTTAAATGTTATGAGGTGCTTGGCAGGCACTAAGTGGGGGGCTTATAAAGCTGCTTTGAGGAACGTATACACAGCCTTAATAAGATCAGCCATAGAATATGGATTAATAGTGTATGGTTCAGCTGCATATTCTTCTCTTCAAAAATTAGATAGAGTCCAGGCACAAGCACTAAGGATATGCTGTGGGGCAGTCAGATCTACACCAGTGTCGGCACTTCAGGTAGAGGTCGGAGAAATACCAATTTCTTTGAGGAGAAAACAGTTAATTGTTCATTACTGGGCAAATCTACAGGGCCATAAAGATACTCACCCTACTAAACAAACTGTACAAACAAGTTGGGAAAGTAACAAAATAAAAAAAGAAAGTTTTTGTGTTTGTGTTTCGGAAATATGTAAGGAATTCAAAGTTAAAGAATGGAATATTAGTCCGACGGTGTTGTTATCAGCTGTTCCACCATGGTTGCTACCTCAACCTATAGTAGATTTATCATTATTGAAACGGTTACAATCAATGAAAAACAAAATCAATGTACAGGCTTATGTGAACACTGTTCTACATGAACAATATGGGCAGTTTATACAAATATTTACTGATGGATCCAAAAATCCAGAAAATGGTCTAACTAGTTGTGCATTTTATGTTCCTGAGTTAAAAGTCAAAGTGGAAAAGCGTACAAGTGATCACATTGCAGTATATACAGTAGAGATGATGGCTATCTCTCTAGCACTTCAGTGGGTAGAGAAAATACAGCCAATGCGAGTGGTCATTTGCTCTGACTCCAGTGCAGCTCTGGAGAGTATAAACAACTTCTCTTCAGAATTTCGTCAGGATATTTTAAATGACATTTTACACATCATGTTTAGGTTAGTTCATCTGGGAATTGTTGTGCAATTTGTGTAGGTTCCAGCGCATGTGGGCATTAGAGGGAATGAAGTAGTGGATCAACTGGCAAAATGTGGTTTGAAAGCAAACCAGATTGATATTATGGTACCCATCAGTAGAGCAGAAGTCAAATCTTTTACAAAAGTGGTCATCAAGCAACAATGGCAAAAACTATGGGACAGTAACACCAAAGGAAGACATGTATACCAGATACAAAGGGAAGTATGAACAGGAAGCACTTGGGGGAGTAGTAGAAGAGAGCAGAGCATTAACAGCAGGATAAAATTGGGACACTCAGGATTAAACTCATCACTACATCTGATTGGAAAACATCCAAATGGCAATTGTGATGGTTGCCAACAACCAGAGACAATACATCATGTATTTTTTAGCTGCCCGGATTATAACAAACAAAGATTCATTCTGAAAACTGCACTGGAAGAACTCAACGTCAAGGACATGGATTTCAAGTCAATATACGAAAGTAAATCAAGAAATGAAGCAAACAAGCTGATCTTCAAATTCCTCAAAAGCACTGGTCTGAGGACAAGGATTTAGTATGAACATTTAATAACTCAACAGTAGGTGGCGATATATGCTCCAAGTGGAAACGATTCGCCATTAAAGAGAAGAAGAAGAAGAAGAAGAAGAAGAAGAAGAAGAAGAAGAAGAATGTGAAATTACGTATCCGCAATGAAGCGTTGTCCTTCCCCACTTCCACTTCTGTCTCACTTTCTCAATCTGTTTTTGCCAGAGTGGCGACCGTAATTCATCTGTGGCTGCAGCAGCACACACTTTAATAACCGTGCTCACACAGCACCTCTCTTTAAATGATTGATAACTTACATTATGTTTTGATTTTAGCACCTATTTATAGAGTTTGTTTACAAAGCATAATTGTTGCAGTCATTTTCTTTGCACATGTCCTTAACGATAGTTTTCATGCTGTTTATTATTTGAACATTAACTAATCCAGTGCAATATGGTAAATTGATGTTTGTCAATTCTAGGAGCAACTGAAAAGGGACTTTCTTCAGAGACTACTGACTAGAATTTCCCAGATCACACAAAGACTGCCCTTAGATGTTGACTATTTGCAGTTTGCAGTGGACCAGGAGATGGCTATTTTTAGGTCGCTATCAGGCTAGGTTAATATGCCACAGGATGTCATCAATGCTTTGACTGAGCTGTCAAGGCTTGTCAATATTTGTAGGAGCCATGATCAATATTGATTGATTGGCTTGGCATGGGTATGGATGGCACTCATTATAATCCTGTTCATCTGTGTGAGGTGTGGGTGTGTGGAAGAGAGGGTGACACAGGCCATTGTATTTTTTTGTTGACCGCAAGATTACAATTGCTTTGATTATAACAATGTATATGTCTGATCACCAAGTTTTTTCATTAAACTACCATACTACGAAACAGAGCTTCAGATCTCAGCGAGTACTTTTTTAGCGTGTCATACAACAGCAAACAGGCCCGGCCTCAGCCTCTCAGCGACTTAGTTTGTATCCTGCTGTCGCTACAATATTGAAGACATCTCTAATCAGACCCCTCATCAGGTGCCAGTAATGCAAGGAGAAATGGGACGACCAAAATATGTTGTCTGTCCTCAGTAACTACAAGGCTTAATAGAAGACTTGTCCCTACCAGTGTCGGCCATAGCAAAACTTCTGGGTGTATCTGAGAAGACGGTCAAAAGGCGCATGCATGAAAATGGCCTTTCCATAAAACAGTCCTACAGTACCCTAACTGATGAGGAACTAGACAATTTGGTTCGGCCAGTTAAGGCCAGGACACCACATGTAGGATATCGAATGATGAAAGGAATCCTGAAGGCCATGGGTCACCGTGTGCAATGGAAGAGAGTGTCTTCATCAATGCATCGTGTTGATTCTGTGGGTGTACTCACAAGAATGGCAAGGATGGGGTGTGTTGCAAGAAGGACATATTCTGTTCAGGGTCCTCTGCACTTGGTACACGTCGACACAAATCATAAACTCATCAGGTACGCCACACACATTCTATGTTTACATGCTATGTAAAATAAAGGATAATAGAGTACAAATTAAAAAAGTTATGTTTTAAAATGCCCTGTCACAGTTGTTTGCATAATAAATAACAGATACTAAAAGTGATTTTGTGTTGTTTTTCAGGTAATTTTGTTTTCACAAATAATGATTATTAATAAGTCAGATAATGACAGTTATTGGTCAATAACTAAACCTAATGCATGATTTACAGTTCCTTTCAAAATATCTATATTTTTAGTTTGTATCCATCTTAAACCTTGTAGCAAAAATGTCTGGTGTTGGTTTTTAAACACATTTAGAGATCTGCTTTTATTTATTCTGCTTAATAATTTTCTCTGCTGCAGATCATGTACCTGGGTGCTGCCACTAATAATGAAGCATCGACTTCTTCTTGGAGGGTGTGCAAAAGTATGGCTTTCCATTAAGGTAAGGCCAACATTAGGTGTGGCTCCCTGTTGTACTCTTTAGTAATTTGGGCCTTATCTGTCATTAAAAGATGCATAATGGTTTGTATAACACTTACAATGATCAATGTTTTGATCACTGAAATGACCCGAGAATTATTCACGACCGAGTCAGGAAGTAACTACGACTCTCGAAATAAATCTGAGTGAAACCAACCTCAATCTGTCCAAAGCCCTATTGATGATAAAATATATCGTATAGAATACTTGACTAAGTCACCTTCTGTATCTCCAAACAAACCATGTTTAGGATTATTTGCATTATACCATTACATATTCATTTTTGACCTGTCTTTAAAAAACGATAATAATAAAAATAACTTGCCTATTTTATTCTACATTAAGAAATCTTAAAAATGCCATGTCATAACTTTTTATAATGTTTTATTTCATGTGTGTGACTCATCTTTTTAAGAGTAAGAGCCGACCAAGGAGTGGAAAATGTTGGCATAGCGAGATGCATGTTCACTATAAGGGGCTGTGGAAGGGGAAGCTTCATGTCAGGCAAAAGTGTGCACAATCAAAGGTACATTTTTTAAGTAATGTCAAACAATGACAAACACAAAGCCATCATTTGTGAATATATTGTGCTTTGTCCAATTTGAGTGTAATTTGATGATTTTTATTTTAACAGAATCGAACGTTTGTGGCGAGATGTTTGGATGGCTGTTTCAAACGTGCACTACGAGGTTCTTCACAGCCTCGAGGATGAGGGTGTTCTAGATCCGTCTGATAGCATCCACCTGTTCTGTGCCAAGCATGTATTTCTTCCGCGTCTTCAGAGGGATCTCAATGTCTTCAGGATAGATTGGGATAATCACCCTCTAAGGACAGAGCGAAATTTGACCCCACACCAACTGTGGACAGTGGGATTCCTCCATAATCCTATTGATGTTCCAGACCTGGCAGAGGTACTCATTATTTATTTCAAGCAAAATTGTATCAACATAATTTTGGCCAGTGTTCTCAAACTATTTCAACTAAAATATATTAGACCAAAGTATTGTGCTTAAAACAGCTTAACAAAATTAAAGGAACTCCATTAAACTTATATTATGAAAGAAATTGGCATTGCCACTGTATGTTCGCTGTTCATTACATTAGTATTGAACCTTTGGGCTAGGAAAAAATTATATTTGTCATGTTTCAATGGAATTTACAATCACTAGCATCAAATAAATGAAAGATAGATATTTTTCTTTAAAATTGCATAAAACTTTCTTACTAATGTAAAATGCAAAGCATGGGACTGCACTTGAAATGCATTTTGTAAGACCTCAAAATCACCTCTTTTGATAGGTGTACCATTGAAAAGGCAAAAAAGTGTTTCCTTTGTATTCTTTACATTCTCTAGTGTTTGTGGTGCCTAAAGTTATTCTTGGTCCCCTAAAATCCATGACTGATATTTAATTTTTATCAAGGAAATGGAGGATGCAGATCTTGATTTCAACACTGCCAGTGAGCCAGATGAGACCAGTCCTGGAGTGATTCTTCCACCTGTTGAAAGTCCCCTCAGTGAGCAGGATATGGCAGGACTTTTGGCCAATATTGATGTTACAAGACCATCTGGGTCCTACGGTCGAGACATTTATTTAGATGTATTGAACCATGTACTAAATCATGCATCCTAAATGCAAACATGTTTCAAGGGTTTAACCATTTAGACATCAACACCTTTACTTTACACCCTTAACATTTGATTATATTCCATATCACAGTTCTGGGTAGCAACATGTTACAACATTATATCAATTTGTTTGTTTTTCTTTAAGAAATGTTTAACCGAGTGGTGCAGTGATGAAGTATTTGTGTAGTTCGACCCGGAAGTAAGCTGCAAGGGTTCCCTCGACAAAAAGCAATGGGATATCCTACAGTATGGAGAAATCCCACTGCTTTTTTGTTGAGGGAACCCTTGCAGCCTACTTCCGGGTCAGCCTACAAAAACACGTCATCACTGCACCACTCTATTGCTGCCATTACATCTGTTTTTAAGATTACATGACTGGAAGCACTCAATGCTAAACCTTTAACACTTAAACAGTAAGGTTAACTTGGAACAGAGGTCGTGAATGGTTACCTTATTACACATTGCTAAATTCTTGGCCTAATTGAAATGCTTCAGTCAGGATGTTTTTGAATTTTTCATAGTGCCTCATATGTCTCACAGGTAAGGTGATTGTCTTGGCACATGCTGTCACAACAGGGTAACAGACACTGTGATGCCCAAAGTCTGCACTGCAGTCATGATTGAATTGGATCACAACTGCAAAGTCCTTCTCCTCTGAGGGAAGAAGTGGGACGTGACCCTGGCCTGTGATCCACTGCAGAAACGTTGCAGGTGTGATGGGATGTAGGCCATCTTTATCTACATGCCCATGATCTTCAGCTATGAGGAAAATAAACAAAAACCGTTATGACAGTTTAAAGTGTAGTTTTCCTTTAGTGCAAGTGAATTGTACCGAGGTATTTTAACCACAGAACATCTGATCCAAAAAAGGTAATCAAGTTTATGTAATTCAGGATTCCTACAACATCTTAAACATTAAATTAAAGGACATTTTAATGTTTTTCCAAGCCCAATGCCTTCAAATTTAAAAACCCAACTTTTGTAATTTAAAACTTACATTTAAATCTGCATTAGAAGTACATCGAAAACTTTATACCTTCATATAGGAAGTCCTGAATGAAGTTCATCATCTGCAGCTCAACCTGATGCCTGGTAGTCCCTTTGTCACTCAGTTGAGGAAGAATGGATGTCATGACAAACTCTGCATTGACCTATGATGAGAACAAATCCAGATGTAAATGATGTACTCTTTACTCTTTAACTTTAAATATCAAATTGTAAAGAATGGTCTCTTGTGTTCTGCTCACTTTTACATCTTCCCCAGAAAAAACAAGGGCTGGCAGATATCTGGGTACGGACTCATCAGTGAAAGGAGCCCATACAGCTGCAAGCCTTCCCTTAGTTGTTCCAACATAGGCTGCAGCCGCAGCACTGCGTGGAGTATGATGGCACTACAAAATTACAAAGTAAATGCAATCCTTAATAAAAATATGTTACTCATGTAACATCTTTTAATATACAAAAATAAATAAGTGTCAAGCATACCGAACAATGGTGTCCTTGTTTGGAATGGAGACATTTCCAGTATATCCACAATTCAATATATCATCAGATAGGCCTATAATTGAATGCTCAGTCGCCGAGTCAACCTGAAAACCGAGAAGTACATCTCTTTACATATTCAATATAACCCTATGACTATAATTGGAAAATAAATGCTTATTTCTTATTAACCCAGCATTTACATAATATAGAACTCATACCTGGTCAATTAACTCTCTCAGCTGGACATCTGCCACTGAATCACTGTTGAGAACCTTCTGGTTTATACGTCCACTACAGAGGTAACTATAAGTCCATGGGCTGAAGAAGGCAGGGGCGGGGCCACCTTGTGCCAAACTAACAGCCAAAATCTCTCCAACTGTCCTATTAAGAGATTGAGCATGAACGCATTTTTTATGTTATATAACATTTATTAAAAATGAACAGTTGGTCCTTACTGTGCATGCTTAAAAGTAAACAAACCTGTAGAGGTCACTGTCATTCAGAGAGTACCGTGGGATCCGCTGCTGTTGAGGTCCTTCAAAGAAACGACCCTCAATTCCTGCCACCACTTCTACACACAAGTACAAAGACCATTTACTTTAATAATCAGGATACTATTTTACAAGTATTTTATTAATGTCTAACCCAGTTTAAATACAAAAAAGGTTAAGCAGTATATAACAAA
Source organism: Notothenia rossii (assembly GCF_949606895.1). Classification (NCBI taxonomy): domain Eukaryota; kingdom Metazoa; phylum Chordata; class Actinopteri; order Perciformes; family Nototheniidae; genus Notothenia; species Notothenia rossii. The sequence goes on from NC_136903.1 coordinate 35,840,978, forward strand.
GACTAGAAAGAAAAAAAATGTCATGAGTCTTTGTTAATCAGCCCTTCAACCAAAGTTTCACAGACATTATCCATAAATCTAGACTATTTTAATTAAGAGTCAAATGTAAGAATGCAAAAATTGTTGTTTTTGTTTACCTGTGAGAAATTATTTTCGGCGGGCTCCTGTGTCAACTCCTGCCTCCCCAAAGAAGGTCACGTTCAGGGTAGCTGTGGGTGAACTGCCTTGTTGAAGCTGCCACTGTAGAAGGCCTCTTTTGAGAATGTTTGTTCGTGAGATTTGTATATTGAAACGTTTCTCTACGTCTACTCTTCCAGAGATTGTGTGCAATACGTCATCAACACTGCCAAACAAAACTCATAATTAACAGGCGTAAACTATTGATATTGAATAAAGAGCTTTTTTAGAATGAAGATCCAAGCAGAATGAAGAACCCAGTATTTACCTTTCGAATTGCCTCTCCATTGCCTTTCCATTGTTGTGGCCCATGTCAGTTTTCTCATCCAGACGGACATGTTGATCTCTAAAAAAGTACAAAGGACATGTATATCGTTAATATAAAACATGTAAAATGAACCTTAATGTACTGGCTCTAAAATACCTTTCTCCACACATGCTTGCATGTATTTCTAAAAACTGTGCTGTGAAGCTCTCGAAGCAGACGGGACATGGCACCTTCTGATGGAGGTAAAAGTTTAAATATTAGCAGCTGTATCAAGTTTATATAGGCAATTTTACAGTGCAATACAATGAAGTCCTTTACCTCTTCAAGAGATTTTTCTGTATGGTTTTGCACAGGGTGCACGACCGAATCAATTTCCACCTCACTTGTTGTCTAACAAACAAAAAATATTACCAACACATGTGTTATAACTCACTGAATAAAAAAATATTTAAAGCAAGTTGTACTATTAAAATGCAACATTACATATATTTCATGCCCACATTTACCTCAATGTCTTCTTCCAATGATAGACACTCCTCCATACACTCCTGGACATGCAGAGCCAAAATTTGCAGAGGAAAATGTAAATTGCATGTTTGGCATTGGGCTTTTGGCATATTCTTGAACTCTACAGCATCCACGGGCAGAGGTGTTAAGTCGAATTCATGCTGCAGAGGGACAATATACAGGGTGTTCTTCCCTGCCCCTGTGACACTGCGGAGGAGTGTGCCGGTGTATCCGTCCGAGTCAGGTGGAATCATTATAAGTTTTCGTTACCTCCTGTAATTTTCATTGTTTGAATCATTTCAGTTGCTTTTAGCTCAATATTTAAATGAAAATGTATTACAATGAATGTTATTTAACACATTTTTCGCACCTGTTGATTTGTAGAGGAGCCATCCTCCATCCAGCGCCTGCAACTTTGGATATTCCTTTTTCAGGAGACTGAAGAACTAAGGAAACAATAAAATAGGGTGTTCTTGAAACCAAACCAACTCTACAAATAAGTTCCAAGTTTCAAATATGAACACAGGTTATATAAATATGGTTTTCTTTATACAATACCTCTTCATGGCTCACGTCCAGGGGCATCGATATATGTCTTTTGCCCAGTCCCGCCTAGGCAAGGGCAAATTCTTCCGATGCTGTTGGGGTACTGTCTGCATTCAAGTTTAACAGGTAAACATAAAATGTAAAGGGTCTCCAGTTTTTCTTCGCTTGAGTTGCAAAGGTCTTGAGAACTGGAAGCTTTCTCTTCCCAAGGCAATTTCGAATCCAGGGAAAGATCTGCATTATTTAAACAAAAAAGTAATGTTGTTTAGCACATAATCCTAAATGGACATATCAACTTGCAGTTTACCTGTAGATAAACAGAAATATATATTTATTAAAATCTAAAACCTGGCCATCTCCTGCTCTACAGAAGGACCAGGCATTGTTTGGTCCTCCTTCCTTCCTTCCGGCCAGGGCTGCACATAACTGGTGCGCAGGTGCACAAAAAAGAGCACCGGGTCATTTGAAAAAAGGCGCATTTGCGTACCGACATTGAGAGAGGGAGAGAGAGAAGAGAGAGAAGGAAGAAGAGAAAAGAGAGAAGAGAGGAGAGAAAAGAGAGGAGACAGAGAGAGCGAGAGAGAGGAAGATATTTGCGAGTTGCATATGAACTCAGGGCCGGACCGTAGCACTGGCTAGATGTTAGCCTAGGGCGCCAGATCTGGGGGGGCGCTGCGCTGGCAGTTCTGGGAGGGAAACATTTTTTGGACCGTTGGGGCTCAAACTAATTTTCGGCCTTGATGTAACAATATTCATAATTAAGTAAATGTAACATCCTTTTCACCCCGGTTAGTTACACATTTCATTTGCCCTGTACGATGGTTGCTGTAAGTGATGAAAATGAGGGATGTTGGCTTATTTGGCGCCCGCAGCTCACAGCTCACAGCCAAAGTGCGAGAGAGCGAGGGAGAGAGAGAAGGGCACACCGCCCGGTACCGGTGTTGCAGTATAAGTTGAGTCATGACAACTGGCGACATTCTATTATTTTCGTCATAGGAATCCGGGGCGTGTACATTGAGGACCCATTGTTGACTTACCAGGAAATAAACATCGTTTGTCGTTTACGTTAATCTTTTGCTATATCTGCCTTCCTAAGATCACTTTGCTGCACATTCAGTACTCGTATGTGAGGTTGTGGATGAGAGGCCGATATCGTGACGCTTACAGGGAGGTATCGAACATTACAAAGTAGGTGACTGTGTGGATGCCTGTTCAAAACATTGCAAACTTGAATAAATCATTTAAATTATATATTTGTGTCCGACTTTCATTTGTTCATCGTTCTTAATGTGATGTATAATAGCTTTGATAGCTGTCCATACCTTCAGACAGCCTAAAAGTAAAACACAAGTTGTTTATTCACAGCCCGAACGCTCATCGAGATGACTGGATCAGTCATGACAACTTGTGATCGGCTCCGATTAAATTGTGATATCAATTCTGTAGCTAACCTCCAGGGAGCACGTTTATTTTATGAAATACCTGTATCCCTCTCATCACAACAAGACTCTACACTGTGCAGGAAAAACAATTACATACATGAAAATAACCTTGATGCATGGGAATTAAACACACAAACTATCTTCCGTGGCTATACTGATATGTCACAGTAACGGTAAACCACAGAAAAGTAAGTCCAGCGGGGCACAAGTTGAATACATATAATTTGTTAATTCACTTGTTATTGGCTATGGTAGATTATTGGTTATGTTCACATACTTATTTGATTACATCCACTTGTCTAAGATGACAACAGAGACTTTCGACCCAAAACCAGCTGTTGACTAGTGGATGCAAGCAGCTAATCGCAGACTCAACCAGAGAGAAAGTAGTAGGCCTACATCATCAGATACCATGTCTGACAAAGGGGAAGACAGTGAGGAGAACAGTCAGGAGGGTAGTGATGACAGCTTGTAGGATTACTGGTCGTGCTAATGTTGTCTTGTGTTCACCTCTGCATGTGTGTTCTGTGTTCACCTCTTCATGTGTGTACTGTGTTCACCTCTGCATGTGTGTTCAGTGCCATGTGTCTGGCAAATAAAGTCAAGACCCCTCAAAAGTTACGGTTTATTTCATTTTAAGGATGAGCACCAAGCAACATCTCCAGGTGCTCCTTTGAGAACCAGTGCAAAAAAAGTTATGTGCACCCCTGCTTCCGGTGTTCCGGATTAACTGGTTTCCCGATCAACTTGTTTCCCGATCAACTCATTTCAGTGGGGTGCGTGGCTTTCGACTGAAATACACATTTCGATCGCTTTCTTCTGTCGTTTACATACATCTTTTGGTATATTTGGCTTCTTAGGAACACGGTGATGCACATCCAGTACCATTGTGTGAGGTTGTGATTAGGCTACGATGGCGATATCCGGACGCGGACAGCGAGGACTACAACAAGACAAACGAGTTGCTCGAATAAATCATTTAAACCAGCTATTGTTGCCAGACTTATTACGGAATATCGTTGTTAATGTCCAAGTCCATCTGTGTATACCTTCAGACAGCCTCCAAGTGAAGCACACGGTGTTTACTCACAGTTTGAAAGCAGCGTGGAGAAGTCTTCATCTGTGTTAAACTGTGATCCTCCCAGGGAACTGGGACCCGAACACGTTAAAATGTGACCCGCCCAGGTTAAATTTTGTTACGATTTTTGTGGCTATCTACCAGCGATCATGTTTAATATGAAAGACTACCCGCACATGTATCCCTTATAAAAACGGTATTGTGCAGCACTCATCCAGATAACATGTGACTGTTACCTCGTTTTGCAAAGATAGCAGCAGCAATGTCATTGGAGATATTTAGACTTTAAAATGCTGCTTGGTCATGAGAGTTGGTGTCGGCAAACAATATTACGAATCCTCTATTCAAACATAATATTCAATGTGCATCGACATGAAAATAACAAAAAAGTTCATGCTGGACTCAAACCCGAGTCCCAACAGTAAAAATCAATCATGCCTGGCGCGTTATGAGTGCGCCACAAATCATCACGTCCTAACAAATCACCACAGCTCAATTTCTTACATTAACATTGTCAACAAGTTCTAGAAAAATGCAACCCGACCATCATTTATAATGTGAGCGAATGTATGTACACTTTAAGCCATATAACATATTATAGTAGGCATTTGATTTGCTTAGAAATAGTATACTGACTGAGGTCTGTATCAAGCCTCATTAAGACCCACAGAGATCAGATATCCTAGTTTATCAGCCTGCGAGCCCACATTATGTTGTGATAAGTGTTAATTTTACATATAAATGTGTTCTAGTGCAAACATTAACTTCCAATATGCAAATCAGGCCATGTGTTTCGTGATATTTGCCATGCAAAATTATGCTGTACAATATAATATTTTGGCTCTATCTATCTCTCTATCTCTATCTCGCTATCTGTCTCTATCTCTCTATATCTGTATCTCTGTATCTCGCTATCTCCTCACTAACCTCATAACATGGCGAAATGTTAATCCAATTTATATAGACTGGACCCATGCGCAAATTAATTAATTAATTAAGTCTGTACATCTGTTGTTCAATTGTATGTTTCACTAACAGACCGTATGAAAGTATAAACGGGTATAAAATTGACTCAACATCATATTAATAATAATATATGATACAAATGTAAGACTGACAACAATAATAGTTTGTAAAGGATTTATTGACATGAATGTTTTCAACAGTGAATACTTAACACAGAAATCGTAACAGTTTAACCTGGGCGGGTCACATTTTAACCTGGGCGGGTCCCAGTTCCCTGGGAGGATCGGTTTAACACAGATGAAGACTTCTCCATTCAACACGTCCTAACAGATCACCAGAGAACAATAAATCAAGTCGCTGTGTTGATGCCTGTTACATCGCTTTTATCCAAAGCGATTTACAATAAGTATTCACTGTTCGAAACATTCACATCAATAAATCCTTTACTAACTATTATTGTTGTCAGTCTTACATTTGTATCATATATTATTATCAATATGATGTCGGCATTTTAACGTGGGCGGGTCCCAGTTCCCTGGGAGGATCACAGTTTAACACAGATGAAGACTTCTCCACGCTGCTTTCAAACTGTGAGTAAACACTGTGTGCTTCACTTGGAGGCTGTCTGAAGTTATACACAGATGGACTTGGACATTAACAACGATATTCCGTAATAAGTCTGGCAACAATAGCTGGTTTAAATGATTTATTCGAGCAACTCGTTTGTCTTGTTGTAGTCCTCGCTGTTCGCGTCCGGATATCGCCATCGTAATCACAACCTCACACACTGGTACTGGATGTGCATCAACGTGTTCCTAAGAAGCCAAATATACCAAAAGATATATGTAAACGACAGAAGAAAGCGATCGAAATGTGTATTTCAGTCGAAAGCCACACACCCCACTGAAACGGGTTGATCGGGAAACAAGTTGATCGGGAAACAAGTTAATCCGGAACACCGGCTGTCCCTGGCTTAGGTGCTGTGTGAGCACGGTTATTAAAGTTTGTGCTGCTGCAACCACAGATGAATTACGGTCGCCACTCTGGCAAAGACAGATTGAGAAACACGTGAGCTTAGGGTGGCCATTTCCATAACACCAAAAAGGAGGACACTTTGGGATTATCTTTTAGTTTTTATCCTGGCTTCACTGAATCCTTCACACTCAAAACACAATAAGACTCTAGTGTACTAACCACAAGTTGAATGTCTATTTACGATACTTTTGCCCTTTCCTGGCTGCTTCCAAGAGTTTTTTGTTTGTAAGGAGTCTCTGGTACATGTCTGTGCACTCAAATGTGAAGTTGACACAAATTTGCAGCTCTGCCTTGACACTGTCCACATCCAGACGATTTCTCTCATTTCTCCATGCTGAGGTCATCATTGAGAACACACGTTCTGTATGTGCATTGCTACATGGGATGGAGAAGATGTAGGCGCTGATCTTCCTCAGATTCACAAGTGGGACTTCTGCTTTGGAAAACAGTTTCAGATACCGCTCCTCACTGTGGCATCCTTCCATTTCTGAAGAGCTGAGAATAGCTTCCACCATGCCATATTCCTCATAGAGTCCATCCATGTCAATGTCTTTCAGGCTGCAGGTTTGGACTGCATCACTGTATTCTCCATAGGACACAGCAGTTGTGAGGCCAAGCTTTGACACTTTACTATGAAAGCTGTTCTCAGAGAAGTCATACCTTTCACTCACGTATTTCTTGGCTCTTTCATAGAAAACAAGAAAATCAGCCTCACATTTCTTAGCCAGATCAGGGGTTAGCTGCTTGAGTTTGTTGTTCACAGCAAAGCCAAAAAATGTGTCCTTTAACCTTCTCTCAAGTTTCCCTTTCAGTTCAGTCATTACCTTAAACACAGAGGTTATGCTGAATGATTTGGCCTCAAGTGCTTCAATGCAGTCTGAAAACACTTTCAGAATGTGACTGAGGAAGAGAAAATACATCTCAGATACTTCGTTGCCATCCTCTCCAAAGCATTTCCACAAAATCTTGGAGCATTCCTCCTCACCTAGACTCTGAAAGTAGCTGGTCAGGGGTCTCCAACACTTCAGGATTCTGTCAATAGATGGCAGCAGAGACAACCATCGCGTGACAACGTGCCGCAGCAGATTGCATTCCTCCACTTCCACAAACTCGCAGAATTCCTTCAACTGCGCCGTTCTGCTAGCTGAGATGCTAAAATGGCTATACACCTTAAGCACAACATTTTCAATGTCAATATCCAAGTTGCTTGCTGCATATCTTGTTGCATTGTGCAGAATATGGGCTAAACAGTTTGCAGCGAGCACGTCTTTTTGAGCCTGTTTCAGTTTCTGATAAACACTGTTGTGTTTTCCATAGTTAACGCTGGCGTTGTCTGCTGCATATGCTGACATTTTTTTCACATCTAGTCCAGACATCTCCAGTTTAGATAGCAGCTGATTTGTTATAGCTTCCGACTTTTCGTTGCTATCACTGTAAAAATCCAACAGTGCATGTTGCACGCCCTCCTCAAAGTGAAAATATCTCAGTACAATGGGGAAACACTTGATCGTACCTTTGTTTGATGCATCACTTGCCACTGAATAATGCAGTTCATTTTCTTTTATGTAATCCACATGCGTCTGGACAGAGTAGGGTGCTAGGATATTTTCGCACAAAGCTTTGGCTTTTGTTTTTCCACAGGTCATCCCTTTTGCTATTGATGAGTCGTTGTAGATTGTGCGATCAACTTTTATTCCACAGTCTACACTCCTGTATGACTGGTGATGCTTGACGGCATGATAAACTTTACAAAGTTCTGCTGCGGAGATTTTGTCATCTTGAGGCGATGAAGCTTCACGGAAAAACGATAAAAGTGAAGAGGCACCTGCGCTTTGATCGTTGCTTTTGTGCTTATCTGTGTTAGCATGTCTGTCGACAGCACCTTTTCCTTTGCTACTTACCTCCACATCGCAACGACACAACGTGCAAAAAGCATGGAAGTCGTCCTTTCGGCTTTTTGTGAGGAATCCATGCTCTTTCGACCATTCAGGATTAAATGAAGTCTTTCGTTTCGGCATTTCTGCGGTTTAACCTACCGCTAACTAGGCGGAGTTGGCTCATGAGCTAGTCTGCTAGCGCTAACGTCACTCTGTGCCACAGTGCCATGCCGTGAACGTGACGTCAAGAAGCACATGGCTAATTGTTTACGTTTATTAACCAATGAAATACAAGATATTTATTTGACATCACATTCACCCAATCATTTGTAAGACCACAAGTCTTACAGGGATATATACTTACACATAACTTATTTTTTGTATTTCTTTGTATAATTGTCTATTTTTTTTTTATACCCTAAAAGTATAAAATAGGGATCACCTCAAAAGGAGGACAAATGAGCGTCCGGCTCAAGGCTGCGCCGGCAGACGGACACAGACATTGAAAACCGGACTGTCCGACCTAAAACCGGACGGATGGCCACCCTGGACTCTATCAACATAAGGGAAATTCACTTGCACTGACTAGAGCTAATAGCATAGCCTACACGAGTAGCCTGAATGCCATGGTTAGTTTCCCACGTTGCCACATTCATTCCCCACCTCAAAAGGCCTGCCTTCCTTTTATGTATGTCGCTATAATATTATTATCATGCTCTTAGATAACTTCTAAGACCATGAATGAAAAAAAAGTTAATATTTCTTACCTGTGCGCTGGTGCCAGCATGTGGACCTGACGCCATCGCAAAAGCCAAGCCAATACTATGCTGCGTTCACGGAGCTACGTGAAGTGGGGAAGGACAACGCTTCATTGCGGATACGTAATTTCACATTCTAGCACAGTTTATTGCTCTTATACCGCAATTTTTGCCAACTACGATGCTCAACAGCTCGCTTAACCGAACTTTGACGCTTTGTTTACCACCAATCACGGGAGTATTGTGTATAGAAAGTGTGTAGTTGTATTTCTTGCGCTACCTAACATCCATGAAGGCATCATGACAGAGGGAGGGCTGTCACTCAGGGCACCAAACTACTCTTTGGTAAGCCCCGCCCCCCGAAGCAATATCAGGGTCAAAAGTCTGAAAGCGAAAAAAAAAGCTCTGAAAGTGAAAAACGATCTGAAGGCGAAAAAATAATTGAAACCTGAAAAAAAAAGATTTGAAACTGAACAAAAAATTGTTTTGAATCTGAAAATGTAAAATCTTTTTTTTCCCCCACTGTATCTTCTTTGGCAGCTGCAGCAGTCAGGAGGTTGGGAGGTCTCACAGGACCTTGTACAGCCGGGACACTTGCTGGTGGCACAATTGTGTAGGCTGATGGCAGAGGTGTCACTGACTTAGTGGAAGAGCAACCCTGACCAATCACTAGGACACCACGATCAGATAGAACTCTAGAGAATGCATCTATACCGAGTTAGTTGATATACACAATACATAACTGCGCCACATCTGCCACCAGCACACACACACGATAAATAATTTGCAATTTTGCAAATTTCAACTGATTGACAGCTTATTTTTGTTCAATTTCTACCTTTATCTTCACCTAAATGCATTTTCGTGAATTCTGGCGATCTCAAAAGTATCACCAAATGATTGGGCATCCCTAATTTAGTTGGATATGACACCTTAATGTTTAAATGTATTTCTACAATGTTTGGTTCCAAAATTAAGCATGTTTGAACATTTGTCCCCCGAGAGACTGGCGGCCATCTTGGATTTGACCTCTCACGGTCCTCACAGGTCAAATCTGACTTCCCTCCACATCTGAAAATAAACCTTATGGTATGCACTAACTATGCTAGAAATGTCATGCTTTTCTCATAAAAAGCACAATTGTTGTGCTTATCCGCTGTACTATACATTTTCATGGGAAATCAAATACAAATTGTAACTGAATTAATAACATCCAAAAACTAAAAATAATATTCTGAAACACCACATGACTTTCATTTTGAGTTTATTTTAAAGGCTTATCTACAATAAATAAATAAATGAGTCAATAAATAAATAAATATACTTAAAAAATCCCAAATGGGACAACACACACCTATTGCAACACCTACAAATATAGATACATAAAAATATGATTATTTCTTTTGTAGTTTCTAAAGAGATACAACATTTAAATATTTTATATAAAATAACAATTAACACATGCACCCCCAAATAAATACAGTTTCACATCTGAACTAAAACAGCAAAAAAAGAGGAAAGGACCGAGACATGAACCTGAGTGGGACATTAACCAGTAAAGCTTGCTAACAACACACCCTGTAAAATAACTGATGCAGATATAGGTGTAAAACTAAAGCAATTTTATGTGAGCTTTGGCATTTCTATAGTCATGCGACAGTCTTCAATTTCAAAAGTATTAATCTGTAAAGCCTTCTGAAGTGCTGTATTAACTTGTATCGACGATTGTCCAATACGAGCTATACTAGCATTTTTTGCGATGCCTCCAAAGTGTCAGTATGAATTGTTCTTGAACATAGCCTTGACAATTTGTGAGAGGCAGTGTCCGAACTCCATCAGCACCATGCGCTCAGCCTGGGAGGGGCTCAGGTCCCCGCCCTCTGCCCCCTCCGCCTGGGCCAGCATACAGCCGCACACAGCCTCCACCACAGCAGGGGTTATCACAGATAAAGAGCCCCTGAACACACACACACACACACACACACACACACACACACACACACACACACACACACACACACACACACACACACACACACACACACACACACACACACACACACACACACACACACACACACACACACACACACACACACACACACACACACACACACACACACACACACACACACACACACACACACACACACACACACACACACAACCATGAGTCCTCTGGCAGTATGACAAGTGTTACAGCTGTAGAGCTCACTGTGGAGTAACGCACGGACTCACCTGTCCTCCACACTGACGCTGCTCTCCTTCGGGCCCATCTCTGAGTCGTCAAAATAATAGTTCCTGCAACCCACACATTTACAGCTGGAGGTGCACATGATGTTGGCCTGCACAGACACACAGGGAGACACTCACAAACAAACAAACAAACAAACTGCATGTGATAGGGAGGATGTCAGTACATTAAAACAAATTGAAAATAATCTAACTGCTTTTTATGAGGTTGTCTCAGTATTTTCTGAGACAACCTCATTTGGTTCTTAGTAGCAGAAATGAAGCTAGTAAGTTTAGTAAATTCCTTCTAAGCTTCATCCCTTCCTCCATAAATCCCTTTGATCCTTCTTCCCTCCTTAGATCCCTCACCCCTTCCTTCCAACATCTCTTCTGCCCTTCATCCTTTCTTCCTGTCTCCCCTTGTCTCTTTCTATTTTTATTATTTTTAATTATGAACAGGACAGGTGACGACAAAAACGTTGTCACATATACAGACTAAAGACTCTTTTTTTTTTACAAATGACAAGATACCAGGGGAGACGGAAGCAAACTGAATAATAAAACATGGGTTTGGATGGCAGATTTGATCTCTTGTCTCCTTCTATTCAATCTGTCTGGGGACTGGTATTCAGATTGGGCAGAAACACGCCTGACACAGAACCCCATCCTGAGTCTCCCTCTGTCGGGCAGCAGACATTCCACATCCTTCTTTACCCCTCCTCCTTACATTCATCAGTACTACACATTCAATACCTCAGGTAATACATCTTGAACCAACATATTGCTGTTGTGTGGTCGTGGCTCGAGAAGACTTGAATCAATGTTTAGCTAATTTGTGCAGTGTGTGTGTGTCTGCAGTGCTTCACCTAGGTTTACTGCTTTGGGGGGGTGCTGCCTGAGCAGGGGGGGGGGGGGGGGTTCATTGGGATATATATTTTTTAAATCCTCTGGAGCAGAGAGAGGAGCTGTGGATTATTGTTATTGCTAAATGCATCAGTGTTTCTTAGGGTCAAAAACACTAAACTCACATCTTAAAATTAAAGCGTTTAGTTTATTTAATAAAAGAGCAATGTGAAAAGTGACAGTAGATATAGATTAGTTGCAATCTGGTGCTGTATATATATATATATATATTTTTTTTAAACACCTTGAATTTCAGGGGGGGCGCGGGGCTCCGTTGGCGGGGAGCAGCGCCCCTCCAAGACAATGGTAGGGGAAACACTGGTGTGTGTGTGTGTGTGTGTGTGTGTGTGTGTGTGTGTGTGTGTGTGTGTGTGTGTGTGTGTGTGTTTGCACCTCATAGCACTCGCAGTAGTTCTTCAGGCAACCAGAGCGTTTACAGTGGCAGCCTTTGTTCCGCCAACCTTTGACCTCTCCTGACGGCCCGTCAGCAATCTTAGACCTGAAGGCGTCTGGGTTCCGACCTAAACATGACTACATGATGACAACACCAGGGATGATTACATTAAAAC